>NC_056733.1:947775511-947823011 GCF_019279795.1 Protopterus annectens
GCCTCTCTTGGCTGTGTCCTTCTGCACAGTGTTGTGTTCTACAGTGTGCCCATCCTTCTGCACAGTGCTGTGTTCTACAGTGTGCCCATCCTTCTGCACAGTGTTGTGTTCTACAGTGTGCCCATCCTTCTGCACAGTGCTGTGTTCTACAGTGTGCCCATCCTTCTGCACAGTGCTGTGTTCTACAGTGTGCCCATCCTTCTGCACAGTGTTGTGTTCTACAGTGTGCCCATCCTTCTGCACAGTGTTGTGTTCTACAGTGTGCCCATCCTTCTGCACAGTGTTGTGTTCTACAGTGTGCCCATCCTTCTGCACAGTGTTGTGTTCTACAGTGTGCCCATCCTTCTGCACAGTGTTGTGTTCTACAGTGTGCCCATCCTTCTGCACAGTGCTGTGTTCTACAGTGTGCCCATCCTTCTGCACAGTGTTGTGTTCTACAGTGTGCCCATCCTTCTGCATAGTGCTGTGTTCTACAGTGTGCCCATCCTTCTGCACAGTGTTGTGTTCTACAGTGTTCCCATCCTTCTGCACAGTGCTGTGTTCTACAGTGTGCCCATCCTTCAGCACAGTGCTGTGTTCTACAGTGTGCCCATCCTTCTGCACAGTGTTGTGTTCTACAGTGTGCCCATCCTTCTGCATAGTGCTGTGTTCTACAGTGTGCCCATCCTTCTGCACAGGGTTGTGTTCTACAGTGTGCCCGTCCTTCTGCACAGTGTTGTGTTCTACAGTGTGCCCGTCCTTCTGCACAGTGCTGTATTCTACAGTGTGCCCGTCCTTCTGCACAGTGCTGTGTTCTACAGTGTGCCCATCCTTCTGCACAGTGCTGTGTTCTACAGTGTGCCCATCCTTCGGCACAGTGCTGTGTTCTACAGTGTGCCCATCCTTCGGCACAGTGCTGTTTTCTACAGTGTGCCCATCCTTTTGCACAGTGCTGTGTTCTACAGTGTGCCCATCCTTCTGCACAGTGTTGTGTTCTACAGTGTGCCCATCCTTCTGCACAGTGCTGTGTTCTACAGTGTGCCCATCCTTCTGCACAGTGCTGTGTTCTACAGTGTGCCCATCCTTCTGCACAGTGCTGTGTTCTACAGTGTGCCCATCCTTCTGCACAGTGCTGTGTTCTACAGTGTGCCCATCCTTCTGCACAGTGCTGTGTTCTACAGTGTGCCCATCCTTCTGCACAGTGCTGTGTTCTACAGTGTGCCCATCCTTCTGCACAGTGCTGTGTTTTACAGTGTGCCCATCCTTCTGCACAGTGCTGTGTTCTACAGTGTGCCCATCACCCTTATCCTCCTAACTCTTTTCCACATTTTACAGTAACCAAAGTTTCATTTTCTACACAGGTAATAAACATGATTTTGCAAATAAAAAACTCACAACTGTAGTATAACCTCAGCTTCTCTCTCTGCAGCACACCTGTCTCTACGTTCAACCCCACAGCTTTAGCAGCCTAAAACTATGGCATTGTAATCGCAGCACATTACAAAAGCAAAAATGCATTTTTCTGGTTTAAAAAGTTTCCTTATGTTCTACCATCTTAAATTCACTAAAGAAGCATCTTAGGCCATAACTTTACTTAGCAGAAGTTCACTACATAACATCCACAATGAAAGCACAAGTCGACTGCAAAATGTCGGACTGGCAGTGCTTGAGCTAAAGCCAGAGGCTATACCTCTATCTGCCTCTGAATATATTACAAAACTTTCACAAAACAGGGTATTCAGGACTCCAGTACAAAGCACACTTCAGACTGCAATTCTAACCAAAGAGTTTACAGCTCAGCAGTCCTATGAATTTGACTCTACACCTTTAGCTGCTTGGGAGCACGACATTGAAGCTACACAATACCTGACAGCAAGGTCTAATAATTGTGGGTATCATACCTTGACTTTCTTTTTTAACACTTTTATTGAATTTTCACTTAAGACATGGCAAACATACATTGATATAAAAGAAAATGGACTATAGCAACTGTGACCCCAGGGTAATACTGCCAGTCCAGCTATATGAAATTGTGTAAATAATTGTATGTCACCTGAAAATATTAATATGATTTGTATAGAGATGATCATGTGACACTGCCAGCCTTGCTATCTGGAATGTTGTAAATAATTCTATGTCATTTTTAAATATTAATATGATTCATATGCTTGTCTTACAAATGTAAGAGAACTACATGTTATGTGGATATTAAACTACTGGTGCAAAAGTGTGTGTCGAACTGTATGCTATGTACCTAGTTTCAAGAATGTAACCACAGTGTACCCTACTGGAAAAAATGTATATAAACTATATGCCTATGCAAATGTATGTTTTGATGGTTGAAGCTGGAACATACAGAGTTAACTTGCAAACCCTCAAGAAAATAAGTTGAAAAGTAAAGTGTTTTATGGTTGTGTTTCAGTGCAGCAAGCAGACACAATGTCTAGAGCTAGAGGTTTTCCTATTGTCATGAAACAGAAATAATTACTAGGTTTAAAATGTAAAGTATTGTTATTGCTCTGTGACTTCCTAGCAGCTGCACACTTGAGAGATAAGTATTTTTGACACAGAGGTGCTAAATTTTAAGTACCTGTTTAGCCTGGGAACTGGGGGCAGGTGACAGAGTGATGTCATCCAAAGCTGATGCAGCAGTAATGTTTTGATATTAATTTGGGAACTCCCTCAGAGACTGTGCATTTTATATTTGTCTTTGGATCTGAAAACATCCATTCAGCACTTCTCATCTGCATTTGCCTTGCTCTGTAAGTACGTTATTTATGGCCTAGTTTCTTTTAGAGATGGGAATATAGTGAAGATTAGTTTAGATGTTTTCTGTATTTATGTCAGACTGTCCTGCAATGTTGTTTTAAAATATTTCCTGTGATTCTGAAGTCTGTAGCCACTGTGTTAAGTTACTGTATATCGTCTTGTTCTTTTATTATTTATTTTTACATATATTTAAACCTTTTAATTGTGGCTGTTTTTTTTTTAGAGATATTTAAGCACTTAGCATACTTGCATATGTATCTGGTGACACTGTATGGGCCACTCCAATAGCCTTGAAAGTCTTGGTCATACTTATCATTTGGATAATAGTAACATCACACAGTAGGATCAGTCACCCTTTGGGAAGGGCCTTATAGTAGCTGATAAAGAGCTGGTTGGTGGCAGATGACTACCTTTTATTCTGCACAGAAGGGGGCATAGCTAGTAAACCTCTGCCAGCCTTTTCTAGGTGTGTGTGAATATGTGTGTGTCTGTGTGTGTGTGTGTGTGTGTGTGTGTGTGTGTGTGTGTGTGTGTGTGTGTGTGTATATAAATCAAATCTCAAAGTGTGTGTGTCAGCTACTTGGGCAGGGGCATGAAGCACTGGTTGTATAGAGAGGGTACTGGAAGTTTTGGCTTGACCACTTGGCTGAGATATTAACCCTATAGCTGTGCCAGTGGGGAGTCTTATTGTGGATTTGGAGAGAGACAGGGAGAAACCAGCCCCAGACTGACTGTGATCTCTGTGTGCTCTTAAGGAAAATTGTACTTTACTGTGTGTGTACTTGTCATCCTCCCAATGTGTACGTCCCTCACTGGTGATAGTGGTGAGAACTGAGGCTCCTTGATTACTGGGATAATGCAGGGGCATCACATATTAATTGTTTGGCAGTGGTGGGATATCCACATCGCATATTAATTGGTTGATAGTTGTGAGATAGCCATATCACATATTAATTGGCTTGTAGTGGTGGGGATATTGAATTCCTGTAGCTCGTGTACAGTGGTCACTGAAAATGTTTGTACTCTTAATCAGCCACACAATGAACATTCAGAGTTCATATCACAATTGTTTTATTTTTTTTTTTGTTAGCTTAGTTAGTCGGGGAGAGCAGGCAAGCATGTCAGTAGAGGAGTATGGCAAGCTGACAAGGAGCCAGTTGGCTGAGATGTGCCAAGCCAAAGGACTGGTGCATGCCACCCTGACTAAAGCAGAAATTACTGCAGCTTTAGTCACAGCTGCATCAGAGAATAGCAACCAGGAGGACAATCAGACTGACCATGGAGATGTACAGCTCTCAGAAAATGGACAGCTCAACCTTTCCACAGAAGACGTAAAAATCCATCTGGAGTTAGAGACTTGAGTTGGAGGCCAAGCATTTGCAAATAAAAGCTGCAGAGAGACTGAGACATCTGGAGGCTGAGGAAAATGAGAAACTGTTATGCCTGGAAGCTGAGGAGAAGGAGAGGCAGAGGCAACATGAAAAGGAGATGCTGGCTCTTCGCCAGAGGTAATGGGGAAGGGAGTAACTGAACCCCAGAAGCAGCAAAGGTCAGTAAATTTCTTCCCCAGTTTACAGGGGGGGGGATACTTTTGATAGTTTCATTCAAATGTTTGAGAGGGTCTGTAAACCAGTTCCAGACCCCCTTACTCCATGGTAAAGCTGTAACTTTTCTGTCCAAACTGTCTGATACTGATTGTTTAAATTATAATACAGTCAAACTGTGTTTGTTAGAATGCTTTAAGTTAACACCTGAAGCTTATAGGAAAATGTTTTGTGAGCATAGACGCAAGACAGATGAAAGTGTGTGTGACTATGTTGCTGAATTAAGCACTTTTTTTCATAGGTGGGTGAGTGGATGTCAGGTCACCACTTTTGAAGGGCTGGCAGACCTTTTGGTGAGGGACCAAGTGCTTAGCACTTTGCCTGAGGACATGAGAATCTGGTTAGCTGATAGAAAATGCAATACTGCAGATGAGTTGGTGAATAAGGGAGACCTATACCTAGCAAGCAAGGCATCACTGCACAAGAAAAGGACACCCAGTGCTGTTCATGGGTCTAAGGGAACTCATGGTGGGCAGCCCAGACTGCTCCAACAGAGTCTACCAGTAGCAGGAGAATCCACTAGTCCAGGTACATGTCCAAGACCAAGGGTTAAATGTTTTAAATGCAACCAGTAGGGCCATGTAGCATATAGATGTCCACAGAGGCAAGGTGGGGAACAAAAGGTGGGAGAGCCAGTAAGTGGGAATGACAAAATGCCAACAGTGGGTTGTCTTGAGACAACAAGGGTTCCAAACTACCACAAGAGGTTATATCCTATCTTAGTGAATGGGAAAGAGGCCATGGCTAAGAGAAAGACAGCCTCTGACCTAACCATTGTGAAGCCTGCAATGGTTACAGAGGAGCATTACTTGCTTGGGCAGTCTACTCCAGTCAGAGCTTTAGGAAGGACCCCATTCCAAATACCTTTCGCTAAGGTTCACCTTGACTGGGAGGGTGGAATAGGAAGCCAGCAAGTAGGTGTGTTTGAGGATATACCTGCAGACGTCCTGATAGGGAATGATTTTGATAATGCAGTACCATGTGTTCATGCAGTTAAACACAGTCAGGCTTGGAGACAAGCATGTGGGTCTGGTAGCCTGGGGGAGACCCAGACAGACTGGACACTTGCAGCCCAGACTGGTGAGGTGGTTACTTCAGGGAGGGAGCTACCCTGTAGCAGTGAGACTGAAGGTGAGCCACAGGTGCTTGTGAGTACTGATGTTCCCTTGGGCAGAGTGACTGCGAGGGCAGAGGTGAGTAGTAGTAGTAATAGCCAGGCTGACAGTGAGGCACCGCTGTCAGAGGATACCAGACTTCCTGTGGAAGGGGCACTGACAAGAGCTACAAAGAGAGAGTTAAGACAGGCTCAGCTCTCAGACCCTACATTACAAGGCCTGAGAGAAGTAGCTAGTAAGGCACCTGATTCTCAAAAAAGAAGGAATCTTTATACTAGGAGAAAGGGTTACTGTATAGAGAGGGGACCCCTAAGGGAGGGCAAGAGGGTGAGAGAATACAGCAGTTGGTAGTACACAGAGCCTACCATCTGGCACTTCTAGCCATAGATGCCTGGTGTCAGAGCCATGGCCTCAAGCTCAATGCCAAAAGGTGCAGTGTCATACCCTTTGGTAAAAACTCTGTACCCATGAACTACCACATAGGCGGTAGTCTACTTAACACCGAAAGTGTGATAAGAGACCTTGGGACCCAGGTGGACAGTAGTCTCTCCTTTGAAAGTCACATTGCCACAGTAGTCAGGAAGTCCTTCTATGTGGCACACCTCATCATAAAAGGGTTCTCATCCAGGAAAAAAGAGGTCATTGTTCCCCTCTACTCGACATTCATTAGACCCATTATAGAGTACAACACCCCTTTTGGAATGTACCTCACAAGACATCTGCAGCAGCTGGAAAGGCCACAGAAGTACCTCACAAAGATGATTACTGGCCTCAAACAAATGTCCTACACTGACCGCCTCAAAAAAGTCCAGCTTTACTCTGTAGTATATCTCCTACTCCGAGGTGATCTCTGCCTAACATATAAAGCTATGTCAAACTAATAGCTGTTGGACATGCTACACCTAAAGAAATCCCAATCCATCTGAGCTACACGCTCTAGGGACCTAAACCTTGTCACCACAATAAACAGGACATGCTGAAGGGATAGATTCCTGTCCCAGTGACTTCCCATACTTTGGAACAGGCTACCCATCTATGTCAAGCAAAGCTCTTCATTAGCACTCTTCAAGAAAAATCTTGATGAGTGGATGGGAAATAGGAAATACACCCTAGGGATCACTTCTGTGTCTGCTCAACAGTGGCACAGGAAAATAACTTTCTTGGGTGGCGTAAGCCAGGGAATATTGTTGGCTAGGCTTACGTAGGCCCTTGGGCCAATAGCCTAGTACCTACCTATGAACCTATAGCCCATAATATTTCCTGTGCAGGTCATATGGACATAAAACATACAAAGAGACGTATTATGCAGAACTTCTATTGGCCTGGGATTTTCAGAGATGTAACAGGGTACTGCAGGACCTGTGAGCAGTGCCAAAAGGTAGACAAGGCAGGAGGCAGGGTAAAAGCTCCTTTGATGACTTTGCCTGTGATGGAGGAGCCATTTCAGAGGGTAGCTATGGATATTGTGGGGCCTCTGAATACCCCAAGTTCCACAGGGAAAACGTATATCCTAGTGGTAGTTGATTATGCTACCAGAAACCGTGAGGCAGTGGCTCTGTCGTCCATTGAGGCAGAAAAGGTGGCAAATGCTTTATTAGAGATTTTCAGCAGGGTAGGTTTTCATAGGTTCATAGGTTGGTACTAGGCTATCGGCCCTAGGGTCTATACAAGCCCAGCCATAACAATTCCTATAGCTATTTCTGCTCACACTATTTACTTCCCTGGACCCTTGTCTAGCAAGGCGACTGACATGATCCCCGGGGTGAATTTTCTTTCTCCCAGAAGAAATACTGACTGACAGAGGTGCCAGTTTCATGTCATACCTGCTGGCTTGTCTGTGAAAGTACTGTGGGGTGAAGCATCTAAAGACCACCCCCTACCATCCCCAGACTAATGTCTTGTTGAGAGGTTAAACTCTACGCTCAAGACCATGGTATGGGCGTTTGCAGACAAGTTTAAGAGGGAGTGGGACAAATATTTGCCACATCTATTGTTTGCTTACAGAGAGGTTCCCCAGGAATCCACAGGTTTTTCATCCTTTGAATTGCTGTATGGGCATAGCGTGAGGGGACCTCTAGATTTGATTCGAGATGAGTGGGAGGATAAGTGTGAATACCACAAGGAGTCTTTTGTGGCATATGTCCTAAACCTCAGGACAAGGCTCAGGGAATTCACGGGCTTGGCTCAGGAGAACCTGGCAGAAGCCCAACAGCAACTTAATAAAATGGAAAGAAACAAACAAGGAAAATCTTGAAGCCAGAAAAAATGCTGTAACTTAGAGAAAATAATAAAATTTATTGTTAGCGCTTTTGTCACCTTTCATTAAAGGAACTTCTTCAGACATTTAAAACAACTCAATTTGCAGTTTAAATAGTCTCAAGTTAATGACATCATCCACCTCTCATAATCCAAAATCCAAAAGGTATAAATACATTTTTATAAACATGTATATAAAGACAGTTAGAACACAATAAAACGAGTTCATCCCTAGTATTTGTTTGCAAAAGAACTCTCAAGTGTTACATAACCAGAGTTTTTTTACCTAATTAATGCTTCAAGTTTTAAAATACATTTTAGGGAACAAGAGTCATTCAACCCGGGATAAGAGAAAGCATTTACCCTCAGTTGCCGTAGCAACTCTCTCTCCTCAAGTCTTAAAGCCCAAGGCCCCCTCCTAAGGTTCAGATCTACCTTCTCAATAACCATGAATAGAAAGGAGTGATTTGTACGTTCCAGAATGTGCTTAGCCAGGGCATTGTTATTGTCTTGTCTGCTGATACTATACTGGTACTCGTGTATCCTCTGCCTAAAGTGCCTCTTGGTCTTTCCTATATAAAAGGTAGGGCACTGTTGGCACCTAGCTAAGTGTATAATCTGTCTTGCTCACAGTACTAATCAAGGCAGAAGGAGTCTGAGGGATCTATGGCTACAGGGAGCCAGCCAGGAAAATCCCAAATTACTATGGTGGAGCCGAGGGTTGCAGGCATATGATGGGATGGTGCAGCACTGTACTGGGGTCAGCAATGCCAAGGCAGCTGGAATCTGAAGACAGAGAATGGGGTAAGGTATTCCTAGATAGACTCAACTCTCTCAACCAACGTTTCTCAAGGGTCACTTGAAAAATTAGCTTGAGTTTTCAGGGAAGGGAGAAATGTGACACCAGGGAAATACTGCTAGTCCAGCTATCTGGAATTTTGTAAATAATTCTCTGTCATCTGTGAATATTAATATGATCTGTATGATTGTCTTACAAATGTAAGAGAATTAGATGTTATGTGGATACTGGTGCAGAAGTGTGTGTTGAACTGCATGTTTTGTACTGAGCTTCAAGAATGTAACCACAGTGTACCCTACTGGAAATAAAAATTTATATAAATCATATGCCTATGCAAATGTATGTTTTCATAGGTTCATAGGTAGGTAGGTACTAGGCTATTGGCCCTAGGGCCTATATAAGCCTAGCCAAAAGGTACCCTGGCTTTTGCTACCCAAGAAAATTATTTTCCTGTGCCACTGTCGAGCAGAGTCACAGAAGTGATCCCGGGGTGAATTTCCTATCTCTCATCCAATCATCAAGATTTTTCTTGAAGAGTGCTAATGAGGAGCTTTGTTTAATATAGATAGGTAGTTTGTTCCAGAGTATGGGAAGTCTCTGGGGCAGGAATCTATCCCTCCAGCATGTTCTGTTTATTGTGGTGACAAGGTTTAGGTCCCTAGAGCATGTAGCTCAAAGGGATTGGGATTTCTTTAAGTGGAGCATGTCTAAAAGCTCTGGGTTTGACATAGCTTTGTGTATTAGGCAGAGGTCACCTCTGAGTAGGCGACAAGGGTGCCCACAGGCAGGTGCAAGGGGGTGCACTTGCACCCCCCTGGATTTTCTTAATGCTATCTGGCAAAACACACTTTTTTCTTATTATTTCCACTTACTTTGTTTTTTCCCGTAAAGCCTGCATTGTTCAGAATTTTAAGAAGAGATCTGTTAGTGGAGGTGGCATGGCAGGCAGTCACATGACTGCCAAATCTGACGTGACGAGCCTCAAACTCCTCCTTAAATAATCGTAGTTGCATGATCATTATGGAAGACTGCAGGTGGACGGTGGAAGAGTATTCTTCCTGATTCCATCCTCCTGAGCAAACCAAACCATCGTGTGGTGAGTGGTGGAAGGACTGGACTGGTGGTGGTGCGAGTGGTGTTGGTATTACAAGAAGAAGGTAGGTTGGTTGGGTTGCTCCTGAGTCCTTTTTTGTATAGTGACTGACTGAAGACTTGGCGGTTGGCGCCAAAACACAAAAGTGGCGCAGCACACTTACTTGAAATGGCGTGTGTGTGTGAGAGTGAGTGGTGCTCTGGACTGCACCCTCCTCCATGTGTGTTATTCCCTACATCAAATTCACACCTTTCAACCCTCAATTGTGCACCAGTTCAACTGATACAGCACATCCGACCGACCCTCCATCATCACAATGTGATGATGAGCTGCCATCTTGTTTTCCTCGTGTGCTTTTCTGGCTGCCCAGTACTGTTTAATGTGGAGCTTTAAAGGTTGCTTGAGTGAATCAAGTTGATTCTTCATGCTAAGAATGAATAAATTAAGTCTGAATGAAATATTACTCTAAGAATGTATTCATTCTTAGCATTCTGGCTGCAAAGCAAAAGTTCATTATGTTTCCGACGACTTTCCTTTTCTGAAAGTCAGAATTTAACTACAGATTTTGAACTATGAGAAAGACTGTCACCTTACTAATTACTACTAGACTTCCATATGGCCGTAATACTAGATATCTGAGACTGTGTTGTCTGTGGCTTTGTTTCTTGAAATTACTGGAAAATGTACAGTTTAAAGCAAGAAGAAATAAAAGTCAATATTTGTTGCAGCTTTTATCAAGGATGGAAACTAGAAGCCATGGTAGGTTAGGTACCTGTGAGTTTATAATAAAGCCAGCTCCTTTATAAAATTTATGTATGTCTGAGCCTGACATTGTATCTTTTAGGTAACTACACATTCATTTCTGAAAGAAGTATGTATTTTTAGTAGTCGTATAAATCTCAGTAGCTGGATTATGAATTTCAGTATATTAAAATGATCAGAATGTATGCATTTCAGCTATAAGCACATGCATTTTATTATGCCGTTCGTATCCCAGCATGCAAGATATGAAATTTGCCATTTCTCTAACAAGTTGAATATATAGACTAAATGGTTCATAACAGACTGCACATGTAGTGAAGTCAGCAGTGAATTGCTTTTGGATTTTATCAAGATCACAATGTCACACGTTCTTCTCTTTTCTCCTAATTTCTCTCTTTCTGTCACTCTCTCTC
Organism: Protopterus annectens; assembly: GCF_019279795.1. Lineage (NCBI taxonomy): Eukaryota > Metazoa > Chordata > Ceratodontiformes > Protopteridae > Protopterus > Protopterus annectens. Next base: position 947,786,302 of record NC_056733.1, read on the forward strand.
TCTCTCTGCCTCACCCACTTTCTCAGATAAATGTTGATGGTTCATGACTGAAGTAGCTATAAATGTCTATGTTTGGTTCTGAAGAAGTCCAGTATATTTTGGATGGAAGAGCTCAACTTATGTGTTATTAAACTCTATTAGTCCTACTCATCATTCTGTTGGAATCTTTTTATAGACTTGATAAGCCCTGTGGACCCAGCTGTGGTTATTTGGTTTGAGTGGTCATATGGTTACACACCCACTTTTTGAATATAAATGTCTATGTGCCTGCCTGCATATGTGTGTGTATGTAAACCTATGTATGTGAACCTGTACACCACCTAAATGTTTTCTGTACATATTCATTCTTACTCTCAGACTTACTGAAGTTTGCATGTCAATCGCACTTTTCCTCTTACATATGCTGACATAACTGTATTTAGAAGATGAAATACATTTATCTAATTCATGCCCCCAGTGTAAGTTAAAGATCTTTACTTGCTTTTTTTAATTTCTGATGGGAAGAATGCTGAAAGTCAATGTTGGGTTGGGAGGGTGGCCTAATGGTTAAGGTGTTTGCCTTACAAACACAAGGTGCAGGGTTTGAGTCTCAGAAGGGATAATTGGCTAGGCTTAAAATGGCTTGCATGGGCAGTTAGCTTAATACTAATCTATGAACCTAGTCTTCAAATTATCATGGCAACACCAAAAACACTTCTCCAATCGTATTTACCTTTGTGCAACAGTTGCATGAAGGTAAATACGATTGGAGAAGCATTTTTGGTGTTGCCAACTTGCCATGATAATGTGAATACTACGTGAGTGACTACATCACTAACTGGAAAATAGCAGGCAGAAAGGAAAAATGTGTAGACTGAACTCAATGTAAGCATATATTACCAACTCAAAGAAGGGGAAATCTCCAAACAGAAGGGAATCACTGAATCCCTACTGGACTGTAATAAGGTTAATGGTGGCATGGGGCACTGCCTATAAACCTACAGGCACCTTTTTCACTTTTACTTTTATGGTAAAATCTATATCTTGCTTACAATGTTAAAGCAAACAGGTCAGGTAGAGTACAAACTAACAGCCAGAGTACTTGGAAATGAAAAAGACAACACTGAATGTCTTATTACCAAATGTAGAGAGAAAGAGCAAAATTATAATATTTTTTTTAGATACAAACTGAAGGATTCAGAAAACTTATCCCCACCAGTGCTATTTGGCAATGTGGGACTACCTAGAAGAGCATCATGATTGTACACGTCTTCATGAGCCCTCCACACACACACACACACACACACACACACACACACACACACACACACACACACACACACACACACACACACACACACACACATTTTAGGTTTAAATAGAGTGCGGAACTGTGTTTTTATCATTCTGATGTGTTTTACGAAAATTAAAACTTTTTATGCTAATTCAGTTTTTGTCTCTTCTGTGGTACTGGTATACGACAAATTTTGGTGGTTAACTGTTTTGTTTATCAAATGACAGTCACTGTTTGTGTTGTAGAATTTGAAAGCAGAGTTAGCATAGCAGCATAATTGCCTTTGGTGCAGAAGGCTGTGGATTTTACTCCCACACCATGTAGATGAAGTGCTGATATTGCAGTGCCATTTTGACTGCGTATTATTTGGTGCATTTTAAGGAAGTATAGGGGTTCTACACTCCTGTGTGTCCTCCTTTGTATAAGATTCCTAGTAACTTGTTGGATTGTCAGTCATTCCCTATTGCAATATTACCAGCTTACCATTTTTAACGTAACATAGAAAATTTATTCTTCAAAGGCAGCAGGCACTGAATTTGTAGATGAAACATTGAAATGTAAAGTTTTCTTAGTTACAGATCTCTTTAAGGTAGAATTATCTGAATGACTTTTACTTCTGAAAAGATTGTGCTTTTTGAGTAGTATTGGTGTATTACAATGATGGAAGTATGAGTGCATTTTATGGTCAACATTTTCTGAAATGGGTAGCTTTATCATTATTTCATACATTTTGTTTCATTGCTTTCTAGAAAAATGCTCATGACTACAAATTTAAAATACCATTCTAACAAATTGTGATGTATTATATAAGGAATATAATTTATCATGAGGGCGAATCAAATAATGCATACATGTGTGCATGGCCCTATAAATGTGTGCAAGGAGCTTATGGTTTGAAAACAGCTCAAAGGTAAACTTAATCCTCCACTGTCAGATGCATTTTCTTTTAATGTGGGTTTTCATGCCATTTCAATGAGCGTGAGTTTCAAGGGCAGAGAAGTTTACTGCTCATGCTGAGTCTGTTTTCATTGTGAGACTGTATTTAGCAAATGGCTATCAGTGCTTGTGCTATTTTATTTCAATATCTGTAATAATTGTAGAAGTAAATAAGAAAATTGGTTCCCTGTGTCTTTATTTAAAATATCTATGATTCTTTCCATGCGTTTATGTACAAGACCAGTCAGACTTATGGTCTATGGTTATCCATGTCAGTAGAAGGCCAGACCTTGTGCTAAGGATTAACTACTGCAGTCCTCCATTCACTAAGCATGAAGCCAATTAGTAGGCTAATGTTGAACAGTGATTTTAGAGTGTTTGATACCTCATGTTTCATGCTATCCAAGAGGTATCCCAGGATATTCTCAGGGCCTATTGAGGTAGTATTATTTGACTTGGAGAGTGCATTGAAGACTTGCTTGCTAGTGATAGCCAGAGGATTTATGGTCGAGGGTGTCTTTTGAGGGGTATTGAGGGGAAGAAGGTGTGAAACTGGAATTAGATTTATCAGCCAGCAGGTTTGCTATATCCTCCGATTCCTTTTAAGTGGTTCCATTTACAATTTATTCAGCACACTGTCATGTTACCTTTGAGGTTGTGAACAAAGCTGATGAAGGCCTTGTCATTATCTTTTGTCTTTGAGGATATTTCTGCCTCAAATCTGGCTTTGGTGGGCTTGATAAGATTTCTGAGTTGCTTATTTAGTTTGAGGTGTTTCATACCCTTCTGGGTGTGGTAGTTCCTAGTATTGGCCATGGTTTTCCTCCTTTTGTTATACAAGTTGTTGATACTGGGATTCCACCAGGGTGGCTTGTTATCTATGTTGGTTCTCTGCTTATTCCTTGTGGGTACAGCTACGTCAGTGCAGCTGTTTACATGATGGTATAGGATTTCTGTAAACAATTTGCATAGTGGTAGCAGAGTTCACATTGTTTTGGGGATGGACATTTTAGCATGGCATAAGTCATTAATACAAGATTTGCTTTGGAATAATTCCTAAATGTTTGATGGCATTCATTTCTGAGAAGTGTTTGTATAGGTACATACCAAAAGGTGCATTCTACTCACTCAGTGATTGGCCTAATGGGTGCCAAGTAGAGGGAACAATTACATGCCCGGATCTCAATGATATACCTTTAGATATAAGCTGTACAACGAAAAAGGATTTCCTTACTATAGTGAGTATGTTGGGCCCATTGAAGTCCCACCTTCATGAAAGTCTGTTGCATTCTTTCATTCATCCATCACGAAACCTGTTTTGAGATTAGTACTGAATAGCCTTTATAGGGGGTTCAACATATCAGGTTTTAGACTAACCAATAGGCAGTCTACTATGTTAGCCAGTTGCAATTGACATTATGTTCTTGGCCTTGGGTACTAACTTCAGAAATTGTTGAGAGATTTGAGGGGGTTTTAGATGCAGGTATTTTATGTGAGAATACTGGAAGATTGGTGGGATGAAGTTCAATCTGAATTAGTTGGCCAGTGAATTGGACATATCGTCTTGTCCAAGTACGTGATATCATTTGTTATCAGCTCACTACAGTGCCAGTCATTTGACATTTCTAGCACAGTTAAAAAAATACTTTGTGGTTATCTTTCACCTGTGTTTATATTTTTACCTCATATCAGGCTTTGGTCGATTTAATCACAGTCCCGAGTTCATTGTTTTAGTTTAGCAAGAGTGTTTTTAGCTTTCTGAGAGTTACATTTATTTTTGTATGCAATGAGTATTTTTTCTTTTATTATACTGCCCATAGGGCTTTATTTTTGAATTTGGTGTTGTGTTTATTTCTGAGGGTGGAAGATGTGTCTATGAAACTATTTAAATATGCATAGAGCTTGGCAGTAAATTATTCTGTACAGTGGAAGTTTGAAACAGGCTTAGTAGAGGGACCCCATTCCCAACTATTGCCCTGTACTGTACCCAGCATAGTCAGAAACTAGTACTACTCAGATATGTGCACATGAGATCAGTTACACTAGCTTACAAGGGGGGTGAAAATGGTGTGGTAATTTTCTTTGACATTTTCCACGATCATACCTGAGTTAGGGTTACCACCTGTCCCACTTTGTGAGGGACAGTCCCTCTTTGGTCGGTTGTGTCCTGACCAAAAATATTAAAAATGGCAAATGTCCTGAGATTGTAGGACATAATTATGTCCCATATGTAATGCAATAGTTGCATAAAATAGTTATTTCTGTATCTAAAATACCTACATGTTACGAGAAACAGGATAAGCAACTAAACTGCTACAAGAATAAGCTTATATTTAGGCAAAAAAGGAAAGTTCTATCCTTTGTACTGACCGTGGGTTTGTGTCGGCCTGTAAACTCTGATGTGTGTCCCAAAAATGTCCCACTATGGCCATTTGAAAAGGTGGCAACCCTAACCTGAGTGCCTTCATTTGTTCTTTCAGCATGTAACAGCATAGGGCTGTACATAAAGTGACTGCTTTCGTTTTGTGTTCTTTCAGCATGTAACAGCATAGGGCTATACATAAAGTGACTGCTTTCATTTTGTGTTCTTTCAGCATGTAACAGCATAGGGCTGTACATAAAGTGACTGCTTTCATTTTGTGTTCTTTCAGCATGTAACAGCATAGGGCTATACATAAAGTGACTGCTTTCATTTTGTATTCTTTCAGCGTGTAACAGCATAGGGCTATACATAAAGCGACTGCTTTCATTTTGTGTTCTTTCAGCATGTAACAGCATAGGGCTATACATAAAGTGACTGCTTTCATTTTGTGTTCTTTCAACATGTAACAACATAGGGCTCTACATAAAGTGACTGCTTTCATTTTGTGGGAGGGTTGAGAGGCAGCCTGCATTTGCAGATAAGCTTTCTGTCTTTTCAAGCTGTTGCCTTCTCAGCATATTGGGTGGTATCGTGTCAGCTTTGAACATTAAACATTGGGCAAAACTCATTTCTTCCTTGAATTTCTTTTCTTTTCTTTCCAATAATTTTGTCCAGACTATCACTGGATCATAAGACTAGAAAAAACTCCAAACAAGCGCCTAGAGCATGTGACAGTAAACAGTCCCACCAGTTCTGGCACCTAGGGTAATTTTCTTGCTTTAACCAATTTCCTTTCAGCAAAGGCTTGAGATTAACAGAATGTAAGCAAGGTAGTAAAGATGTAAATTTCAACTGCTTTACTTTTTGCTTGATTGACTCCCATGGGTACACATCTTCATTAATTGTCATTGGCAGTATGACTTAGCCCAGCTAAAATGTATTTGCTGTTGGGAATGTAAGGTTTACCATTCCAAAAGTCTTAGTGTGACTGTAGGCCATAGGAGTGATCATGCATTGCCAGGTGACCCATGCTGGTGAAAGGGAGGTAGTTGTGGCTCATAGCTTGGGTGTTAGTAGTTACCTGGAGAGAGCACTATATGTTGTACCTACAGACCACAACACTGCGGAGCATGTGATGCCTAGACCCTGACAGTCCTTTAATCAGCAGCATTACTGGAGGTGTAATGAGCCACTACAGGGGTTAAGGGCTGCAAGGGGAAGAGGAGTAATCTTGGGGGGGGCAAACTGATCTGTCCTAGTGTAAAGGGAAAGGTATCTTGTTTTTTGACTTACGGAAGATGTACCTTTGGAATGAAAATGTTCATGCATCGTGTAATTACTACCGTGGCATATACTTCTGTTCAGAGATCAGCAATATAAAGGGGGTGTGGCTTGGTCAGCAGTGTTAATGTGGTTGTGGCTTGTTGAGGGGGCAGCAGCAGTCTGGGAGTTGAGTACAAATTTGAAAATCCTGGCTACACCCCTGCTCTAGAGCATATCTCCATCTGTCCAGGGTCTCCTCAAACACCTGTTCCCTAATCTCACTACAGATCACAATGTCATCTGCAAACATCATAGTCTACAGGGACTATTTATTTGCTTTATTTGGGAAAACTGTGAAGACTGTGCATAAAGCATGTATTTCTGTCCAGATAGTACTTACTGCAGTATTAAGTTTTCTTTGCATAAATATGTACAAAAGCAAACATCAACTAGTTTTATGTATTTATTTTTGTTGTTGTCCAGGTTAGCATGAGAAACTTGTTAATCATTGGTGATGTTGAAACACATCAAACATTTTTTTAATCCCGTATCTGACAGTTTTTTTTCTTTTGTTCAGTAACATCATTGATAGAAGAGCTGCAAGATATTTACTGCAAAGGTAGCACTAGCCCATCGGATGCTTTAGGTTGTCTATTATTGAATAAGTCGGGTGTGTGATGGCACACAGTGAGGACATTAGAACATTTTTCAAACAGATTAGTAAGAAAGCCATGTACGAGCAACATGAAGTAACAGAACCAGCTGGGTCTGTTGATGAACGTACAAAGACAGGTGCTGTCTCTGCTATGTTTGGGGAACAGCGAGAGACCCCACAAAGTGTATGTGCAGAAACTGATATTGGCCGTTACATTCGATCAGACAGAATTGATGACTTCATGAAATTCAGGTTACTGACACAACCATACATCCCTCCAGAGAATTACAACTTCAAAGCTGATGCATCAGACAAGAAGCGAGCATTCAGATATAGTTGGTTGTCTCAGTATTCACCATGGCTTGCATATTCTCCTCTCTTGAAAGGCCCACTCTGCTTAACTTGTGTATTATTTCCTCAGTCACTTCACCGTGGGTTGCAAGGCAGCTTCATCATGCCTTCAATGAGTCTGCAAGAAATCACATGCAGTCAGCATGGCACAAAGGTTCTACTGAAGATGCTGCCAATTTTTCTTGTACACGACAGAAGCCAGAAACAGCTGTTATTCCACAGCTAGATGCAGCAGTAGCAAAACAAATTGCAGAGAACCGAAAGAAATTGGAACCAATTTTATCTACCATTATTTACTGTGCAACCCATGACATTCCTCTTCGTGGAAAAGAAGGCTCTGGTGGAAATTTCTGCGACTTATTAGATTTTCGTATTGAAGCTGGCGACACAATATTAAAACAGCACAGTGAAACAGCTGCAGGAAATGCTCGGTACACATCCCATAGGGTGCAAAATGAGTTGTTGGCAGAATGCGAACATGTACTTCGAAAGGAGATTGTTTGTGCAGCGCTTAGGGCAGTTGGATTTAGTGTATTGGCAGATGAAACTGCAGATATCTTGGGCATTGAGCAGTTGTCATTGGGCATTCGGTTTGTTGATGGTGATTGTATTCGAGAAGATTTTATGGGTTTTGTTCCCATTGTTGCGAGAGATGCACAGTCTGTATCAAATGTCATTGTCAGTGAATGCATAAAGTACGGTCTAGACTTGGAAAAATTACTTGGACAAGGCTATGATGGCTGCTCCATAATGGTAAGCATCCAGAATGGTGTTCAGGCAAAGATTCGTAAAAAGTATCCAAAAGTAGCCTTTATCCACTGCGCGTCTCACAGACTAAACCTTGTAGTCAATGATCTGAATGATGTTCCTGAAATAAGTAGTGCTGTTGGTGTTATGAAGAAGATTATTAATTTTTTTCATGACAGTCCAAAACGACGAGCATTGGTACCAAATATACCTCTTCTGTGTGAGACATGATGGACTGAGAAATATAAATCCATCCGTGTGTTTAGTCAAAACTTTGAGAAAGTCTCTCACCCAAACAGTATTTAAGTGTTGAAAATTGGTTTATGCAACACTGCCTCCTCCTGAACCCTAAGAAAACAACGTTACTGCTCTTTGCTCCAACTCATAAGTCACCTCAAATGCACTTTACAATATCCTCTAACAATGCAACTATCATATCCCCAGACACTTCTACCCGTCTACTAGGAGTAACAATTGATAATAACCTTAGTTTTGATGACCACATTAACTTTACTATAAAGTCAGTCAACAAAAAACTAGGCACTCTTTACAGAATCAAACCCTTCCTTTCCCCTACAGCCAGAATAACCATTGCCCAGACCCACCTTATCTCTACCCTGTTCTATGCTTCAGCAATATATACCAATCTATCAAGAAATAACCTTACTATACTTTCCACTAGTTACAATAACATAGCCAGATTTGCCACTGGCACCACCTTTAGAACTCACCACTGTCTTAACCTAAAACAACTGGGATGGCTAGAACTGCAGAACCAACTACTTTATCAACAAATAGTTATCACCCAAAAAATCCTTTACCACCCTACAAATACCCCTATCCTCACTAACCTGATCTCACCCTACAAAAATCTTGCTATACTACGCTCAGCTAATAAGCCTCTAGTTTCCACTATTAAATCACATAACAAGGATGGAGACTCACTTTTCACCAACACAGTAGGTAAAATCTGGAACCAGCTTCCTACTGAACTTTTCTCCCTTGCTTCCACTATTCTGTTTAAAAAGCATCTGAAAGAATATCTTACAACTCACTGGCTGTGTTTCTGCTCCAACCCAGACTGATATTTACACCTCCAGCTCTCGCTATACTTCTCTACTCTTCTGTTTTATTGTTATTCACTTGGCTATTTACTATATATTGTATACATTTTTTGTCACTGCTGATGGTTGGAGCTTTTCTCCCCGGGCCTCTACTGAAAATGGACATATATCCAGTTAGACTAGCCCGGTCAACAAATGTAAAATAAAATAAAATAAATAAAATAAAATAATAAATATTTGACTGCCTCGCTGATCTTCAGAAGATCACTGCTGGTGAAACCAGACAAAATGCACATATATTACTCAGTGCTTGCTCTTCGTGCATGTTTCTTATTTCTCTCTTCATTATTGCGAATTACTTATCAGTTCTTGAGCCCGTTGCCCAGATGTTGCAGTCTGTTCAACTTGATATAATAAAGGCTCAACAACACATCAACAGACTCATTGAAATATTCAAGGAGCACCGTAACCATGCTGAAGAGCACTTTAGGAATGACATTCTCAGTAAGGCAATATCAACAGCAGATAAACTTGGTATTGAGTTAGTGTTGCCAAGGATTTGCAGTCAACAAACACACCGAGCAAACACAGTAGCCGTGGATTTTGAGAGTTACTACAGAACGAGTATTTATATTCCCTATCCTGACTCATTAGTTTCTTCACTGATGTCGCGCTTTTCCAGCAGGAATGCTGCTCAGTTCAACTTATTTTATCTGCATCCTAAAATGATGCACAACCTAGAACGTGAAGAATTCCAAAAACGAATTGCAGTCAGTAACGAACTATATCATATCGACAATTTGGAATTAGAGATGATGAACTGGTTCGACTATTGGCATACTAAGGTTCCAGATATAGCCAAAACAGTGGACTTTGCTGACTTGTTGCAACACTGTGATTTCTTTTTTGCTGTTAAGCAAGCAGTTCTGATTGTGTTGACCTTACCAGCCACTACCTGCACCATTGAATGATCGTTCAGCACTCTGAGACGGGTCAAGACCTGGTTAAGGTGTACAATGACTGATGATAGACTTTCAGCACTGTGCATGATTAGTGCTCATTGTGAACGTGTCATTCATGAAAAGAAACAGTTCATCAGCAAAGTTATTGATGCTTTTGGCACCCGCAGCAGACGCTTACAATTTATATTTGCGCCACAGGAGTCATAGGCCTAAACTGACCATGTAGTTCATTCAGTGTTTTTTTTTTTTGCTTTTTAATTGCAGTTACCCACAAAATGTGTTATTTCTAAACAAATGAGTTTGATACTACAGTTCTATTGGTCTTATTTCATACTAGAAATCCACAGATGATAAGGTGATTTCAAGCAGCACAAGCAAAGGACACTGCAGTGCCCGCGGTTACTGAAAAGTCTGAAAATGAAACGTGGAACCACACGTACAGGCAGCAGCAGCATAAAGGCAGTAAATAAAACAGAGGTAGTGAAATCTTTTTAAGGCTGCTAGCGCAGGGAGATTTTTAGTGAAAACTGAGAAACCCTTGTTCTGATGCAGTATCTTAGAACCGGATCCACAATACAGGTAGAAGCAGATCAAACCATGATATCCACTTAAGCAGCAAAAGTTAAGTGACAAGAGGAAGGAGTTCAGTACGGCAGAGAGGGGCGACTCCCTGGGCTTCAAAAGTATTACAGACTGCAGTAAAAGGATTTGTAATCATTAAAAGTTTATGTTGGTTCACCAAGAAGTTTAACTGGGCCCTTTTTGTTGTCACAAAGGTCAAAGGCATATACAAAATTATGTTCAGAAATGCAAAGTATAGCACAATAACAAGTCTAGTTCACATAGGTATGTGCTAATCTGTTGATCCGTAATGATCTTTCAAAATCTATCACAGCATTCCCCTTGTATAGCTCACATGTTATTAACCCTGAGGCAAGCTGAATATTAACATGATGTTCCTGTGTAAGAGGGAAAAGGCTACTAAAATCAGGAATGAAATTAGGGTTATCTATCCAGATTACGGTTAAGTAGAGTAAGAGATCTACTTTGCTTTATGTGGAGAGGAAGATCATTCCAAAGAAGAGGGAGTCTATTTGATACACATCTGTCCTTCCCACATTTATGTTGCAGTACAGATTGACACCTGTTGAGCGAGTGTTTATGCCCTCATTGCAATTATGAATGTGCAGGAGTTTTGACAGGACTATGAGGTTATGCACGTATAGCACAAAACTGTCCTCAGTAGCCTTTGACACCAAGAAGAGTGGCAAGGCTTGGAGGTTGTCCACATAGTTTTTGGATTTATGCACTTGATGGATGTTGACATTTAAAAGATGCCTTTAGGTGGTGAAATTATATCCAGAATCTGGAACAAATGCACAAAGCAAGGAGGATGGCCTCCCTGTTGTAGAAGTAGCAGTCCACAAAAATCACAAAAGCTGATAGGCCAAAGAAGAGCCATAAAGACGATACAGTGAACTATTGAGGATGAGAAGGAAATGATGTATTGTTACTATTATGTAAACAGCCCAGAATTTCCAGACACAAGGTATATAAAAAGATTAAGAGAGACATTACAGGAATAACTGTCAGAAGCTTCAAATAAAAATGTGTCTTAATTACAACAGATGTGGGAAAAACTGTATGTATAGACCAAGAAACTCTGATCCGTTTGAAAAAAGGAGCATCCGAGGAGGTATGAATATATAAATAACAAAACATAGAACTTTTTGAAAAGTGTAAAAAAAGAAATAGACATGAGGAAAAAGAGATTTGATATGGTGCAATATTCATGCAAAGGGGAAAGCCAAATTAATCAGTATAAAGAAGTCAGCCGCAAAGATATTTAAAGAGAGATACAGGCGAAGGCATCCAGATATGCAACATTTCACAAGTCACAGAGGGAATGTAGAAAATAAGATTAATAAAGTAGAATTAAAAAAAACAAAATAGAAGTTTAAGTTATGGAGTGCCTGGAAAGTGAAGGATTTAGTGTAGGTCTAACGCACAACACAGGTTACATCACAGCATGATGTAATGAGTTCGCAAAGTAAGGAGAAACAGGAAGATCAGGAGACATATGAAGACGAAATATGGACATGGGAAAGAAAAGAGATTTAATACGGTGTAATAGTTATGCAAAGGAGAAAGCAAAACTAATCAATACAAAAAGAGCAGCAGCAACGATATTTGAAGACACATACAGGCGAAGGAATCTGGAGATAGAAAACTTAACAATACGGAAAATACAGAGACAAATAGAAAAAGTAGAAAAGGAGGCAGTAACGGAAAAGTTATAGTAGTAGAAACTGAGGTTATGGAGTACCTGCAAAGTGAATGATTCAGTGTAGAAAATCTAATTCAGAAAGCATCACAAATCACAACATGATAGATCGATGGACATTCAATTTAAGTGGAAACCAATGGAACGGGAAGCAATTGGTCACACATGCCAATGCCATATGAATATATTTAGGAGTTTTCACAGGAAACCCGTATAAACGTTCACTTGAAGCTGGACAGCAACAGAAGGAACAGGAAACTGTAACTGTGGAAAGTGTGCAGTCAATGTTGAGGAGTGATACTGATAGGCCAATGAGTTCCCATATGTCAGAGCGATGGATGACATGGGATGGAAGATGCTATAGAACTTCGTATAGAATGCTCACTGCAAATGGAAAACAAAAAATGTGTCCTCAGTTTAGAAGAAAATGAGTAAGAATTGCTTGATTTGGTAGAAAGAGACATTAAGATAAATTATGAAAACAGACTTCAAAAGGTCAGTAAAACCCAGAAAGTTAGAAGTTTGATAAAACAAGTGAAACAAGTAATTAGGACTGTCCATAGAGATTCATGTGATATAACAGACGTAAACAGGCTATATTACTATGCAGCTAATTTGATAACTGATAACGTTTTTGAGCCACAAGAACACAGGGTAGTGAGAGAAAGGAAGGTGAGAAATTAAATGCCATCATGGAAGCAAGTATCTATAAAGCAATTGAGATAGGGGTTGTCACCATGTCACTGACTATAGAAGAGGGAACAGATTTACAAAAATACTTACAAAGATAGATGTGATAAAGGCAGTGTGCAGTATTAGAACAGCTTAGGATGTATCCTGTACTATCGCAAATAAAGTAAAAATCTCAGCATAGGAATAATAAGTTAGAAGATACACAGATAAATATAAGGGAAAAGTACAAAATAAGCAATTTATTGATGACCCAACATTTTTTTACAGAGAATTTAGAAATGAGGTAAAAGGAATTGACAAAAGAAACAGATAAATTTTGGAGAAGTACTTACGAAGATCCTGTGCAACATAACAAAGATGCTAAATGGATAGAAGTAAAAGAATAACAAGTTTAAAGGGACACGATATGAAATGGGATGACTTAACAGCCAGAGAGATTAACACAAAGTCAAATCCTATAATTGTAAAACCCCAGGCCCAGATGCAGTACGTAATGTCTTCCTAAAAGTATTAACATCTTTGCACGAAGATTTATCCACGAGTAAGAACTATGTATATACGCACCCCAACACACACACCAACCGAACTAAGAGGAGGAAAAACAATGCTCCTACTTAACAGTGAACTTGCATGCAACCCTAAACCAGTAACTTGCCTTAGTTCCGACGATGTATAAACTCTGCAATGGAACTGATGCTAACAGAGTTTATAGTCATTTAGAAGAAAACTCAATTATGGCAGTAGAACAAATGGGCAATACAGAATGTCATGTGGAACAAAGGATCATTTGTTAAAGTCATACTAGAGAACTGTAATAGAGACAAGAATCTAAGTAGGGCATGGACTGACATCAAAAAAAGCATCTGATAGTATCCCACACATTCAAGGACAAGAGTGCTTAAAAATGTAACATACACTTTACACTGATCGACTACATTACAGTGATGATGATGATGAAACAGTGGCAGACCTCTTTGCAATTAAGCTATGATAAAGGACAAATTATTATTCCAGGGATAAAAATTAGATGGGGGAATTCAGGGGTGACTGTCACCGCTGCTGTTCTTTCTTGCCCTATAATTTGGCTCCTAGAAACCAACAGTGTAAAGACCTCTCATCTTCTCCTTGTCGATGATGCAAAACTGTACAGCTTATCGTAGGAAGATCTGAAAGCACAACAGCAAGTTGTCAAAATGTTTTCAGATGATAACAGACTGACATGACCTTTTGGTCTTGATAAATGTGCAAAAGCAACCTTCAAAGCAGGACAATTGCAGCATCAAGAAAACATCAATTTGGGACAAGAATGTGATATGAAAAAACTTGAGCAAGAGGGAGTGTATAACTATTTGACAATAGATGAAGGAGCAATAAAACCTGAACAAATGCAAATAAAACTTGGTAAGGAGTATTTTGGAACACTTAAATTAATCCTGAAAACAGCGTTGACCTCTAGGAACAAAATTCAAGCTGTAACTCAATTTGTTCTTTCTCTCCCAAATTACAGTTGTCAGATGATTGGCCCCAAAACATGTTGGATAGATTAAACAGGAAAACAAAAAGGATGCTTCATGCTCTCCAAATGATTTATAAAAAAATCAGTGCATACCAACATTATATATTCCGCCTTCTGAAGGAGGGATGGGCCTCCTTGAAATTGATTACATGTACAGATCTGCAATCCTGGGATGCACACATCTGACCTCACAAGACTCAACATACTGAAAGTTTTGAAACATGATTAGAATAACTATTGGTTTTGTTCACATTTTTGTGAAAGATGCACACACTATGAATTCATTGACAATGACATTTGATACAAAGTACGGCCTAGACTTGGACAAGTTACTCTGCCAAGGCTATGATGGCTGCTTCATAATGGCAAGCATCCAGTGTTCAAGCAAAGATTCATGAAAAGTATCCAAAAGCAGCCTTTACAAGGTTTAGTCTGAGAAGTAGAGCACAGTGGATAGTCAGTGTGATCTGAATGATGGTCCTGAAATACGTAGTGCTGTTGACGTTATCAAGATTAATTTTTTTCTGTGACAGTCCAAAATGATGAGCATTGGTACCAAATATACCTCTTCTGTGGAGACATGATGGACCGAGAAATATAAATCCATTCATGTGTTTAGTCAGAAATTTGATAAAATATTTGACTGCCTGGCTGATTTTCAGAAGAGCACTGTCAGTGAAACGAGGCAAAATGCACATACAGTATTTTACTCAATGTTTGCTCTTCATGCACATTTCTTATTTCTCATTCCATTATTGCAAATTTCTCAACAGTTCTTGAGCCCATTGTCCAGATGTTGCAATCTGTTAAACTTGGTAAAGGCTGAACAACATATCAGCAGTCTCATTGAAATAGACCACATTAGGAATGACAATCTCAGTAAGGCAAGAATCAAAACCACTAGCAGATAAAGCCACGAGTAAACTGTTTATATGCACACCCGGAACAGACACCAACCTAGCTAATGAGAAAAAATGCTCCTACTTAAGCCTGAACCTGCAAACGTCCCTGAAAATTATAGGCCAATAACTTGCCTCCTGACACCGTATAAACTGTACACTGGAATTTATGCTGACTGAGTTTATAGTCATTTAGAAGAAAGCTCAGTTATGGCAGCAGAACAAAAGGTCAGTTAAAGAAAGTCATATGGAATAAAAAATCATTTATTGTTAAAGTCATAGTGGAGAATTGTAAAACAGGCAAGAATAAGTACAACATGGATTGACTACAAAAACATTTGATAGTATCACACATTCATGTATAAAAGAGCACTTTAAAATGTATAACGTACACTTTACACTGATCGTCTTCGATTACATGACAGTGCCCATGAAACAGTGGCAGAGCACTTTGCAATTAAGCCATGATGAAGGACAAATTATTATTTCAGGGATAAAACTTCAATGGGGAATACTCCAGGGTGACTCTGTCACTGCTGCTACTCTGTTTCACCCTATAATTTGGCTCCTAGAAAGCAACAGTGTGTAAAGACCTCTCATCTTCCCTTTGTCAATGATTTAAAACTGTAGAGCTCATCAGAGGAGGAACTGAAAGCACAACTGCAAGTCAGACGATATAAGAGTGTCATTTAGTCTTGATAAATGTGCAAAACAAACCTTTAAAGCAGGGAAACTGCAACACCAAGAAAACATCAGTTTGGTACAAGAATGTGATATAAAACAACTTCAGCAAGAGGGAGTGTACAAATATTTGGGAATGGGAACTGATAAATGATCAACAATAAAACATGAGCAAATGCAAATCAAACTTACTAAGGAATACTTTAGATGGCTTAAATTAATCTTGAAAACAGCATTTACATCTAGGAACACAATCCAAGCTATAAACCAATTTGCTCTTCCTGTCCTAACTTAATTTTGTGTGTTTCACTGACCTCAATGTGTTGCATAGATTATATAGGAAAACAAGGATGCTTCATACTCACCAAATGATTTATAAAAAATCAGTGCATACCAAAATTATATATTTTCCACATTCTGAAGAAGGGATATTCGTATTCCTCCTTGAAACTGATTACATGTACAGATCTGCAATCATAGGACTCCACACATCTGCTGGCCTCACAAATGTAGTGTAAGTTTTGAAAAATGAGAATAAATCTAAGATACATGACTTCTCTGCTTTTCCCTGCTTAGGCTTGCAGAAGCATATCGGCATCAAGCAGGAATGGAAATCAAACCAGAAGTAGATAAAAACCGGGCAGCAACTGAATGTACCAAGAAACAAAAGAATACAAGGTGACGGACCAATTGAGAAGACAAAAAATGTGGAAAATGTATAAATATAGTTGCAAGTATAGAACACTTCTGGAAGAACCTCATGCTAATCAGGAGCAAAAGCAGGAATGGTCAAGCGAGGTGAATTCGAACCAAGAGGTGAAAGGTCAATATTGGCGGCACAAGATAGTGGACTATCATGTACACATTGGTTTACAATGTCCATTGCACATGTGGGAGAAACAGACAAATGTAGGTTTTGTAAAACAGAACTGGAAACAGTTGAAGTTGAACACCTCGTTGATGGTTGCAACATACTAATGGTAGAAGGACACTGTATATTGACAAGCATAATAATGTGGCAAGACTGTTACACTGGGCATTGTGCAAACATTATGGTATTGAAGTGGCTGAAAAACACTGGAAACATGAGCTGCAGTTTAAGCATCATAGAAAATGCTAAAGCCTACATCACATGGGATCATCCTTTACCAACAGCTCAAAAGACAGATGCTAGAAAAGCAGATATTAGTGGTCCAAGAGAAGAAGACAAAAGTAGCACTGATCATTGAACTCTCCACACCCACTGACTACTGTGTGTTATGTACGGAAAGACACAAAGTCAGACTCATACTATATCAGGATTTGCATGCAGAAATGAGAGCAGTGTGGAAGAAAGATACCCAGACAGTTCCAGTAGTAGTAGGAGCAATGGGTCTTATTAAAAAAGAATATACATTAGTATTTAGACATGTTACCAATGCATGTAACTCCATACGAATTGCAGGAGGACTGAGGAGTCATTACTGGGCACATTCATTGCAGGTACTCTGAAGAGCACTTTGGCAGACATCAACAATTGACAGAGTACTGATTTTGTGAACTTTAATCATACTTTGATTGAGGAATGCAGTACATTCCTGTCATGATGCTAGAAACCCAAAAGATTTGCTCTATCCATCTATTCACTTTCTAAGGAGGTACTAAAAGGTAGGTAGGGAGATTTATGTGTGTCATACCTGTCAAATGTACAGATTTTCAGTGTCCAGATTTCTGCTTTATATTTTTAGTCTGTTCCTCATAAAAATCTTTTATTTTATTTATTTGTTTGGTACAAATCACTGGGATGATGAGCTAACCATTAAAGTTAATAAATAATGACATGCATTTCAGTTTTAGACTTCATATCATTCAGAAAATGCATTCTAACACAAATCCTTTTATTCTAGCAACTTTCTCAATGTGTTCCCAGTTTTGGGCCTTACACATTACTTGTGCTATGAGGTGAGATTGACAGGTAGGGGTGTGTATCAGAGGAAGGTAGTATACCTCATAGGCTGTGCCTCAGCTATCCAGGTTTTTGCAGAACATCCAGATTTTTGCCTCATATTCAACCTGAAAAGGATTGCAGTTGCTAATTAGTGACAGACATTTTCAGTTTTATGTGTCATATCCTTTAGAAAAATGCTTACTAACACAAATCCTGTTATTCTAGCAACTTAACTTTATAAGTTCATCAGAGCAATATTTTTAATCTGTCCCTGTTAATGTTAGGCTTTGTCCAGGTTTCTTTTACTAACAGGTTAAGTGTGTGTGTGTGAGTGTGTGTGTGTGTGTGTGTGTGTGTGTGTGTGTGTGTGTGTGTGTGTGTGTGTGTGTGTGTGTGTGTGTGTGTGTGTGTGTGTGTGTGCGTGTGTGTGTGTGTGTGTGTGTGTGTGTGTGTGTGTGTGTGTGTGTGAAGTTTGCAGGTGGAATTTATTTTCAAGGAATTGAGAGCTTCAAGGGAAGAGAAGTTTACTGCTGCTCATCATGCTAGGTTTGTAAAAAATATGCAACTCTTTTGTTTAGCAAATGGTATCATTGTAGTATAGAATTTTAAAGCAGTGTTAGTAGCACAGCAGGTAGCATACTTGCATCTTGATACAGAGGACTGTAGCTTCTACTCCCACAGCGTGTAAATGTGTATTTTAAGGGGATGGGGTGCTGCAGTCCTGTCCTGAGTATGTCCCTTTGGTGCCTAGTAACTATGAACCTCGTTTTCAGCTTGTCACATATTCCCTGTTGCAATATACCAGCATACCATTTCTTTTAACGTAACATAGGCAATGTATTCTTCTAGGGCAATGGGCACTATTGTAGATGAAACACTGAAATGTATGTTTTATAGCAACAATCTCTCCATTAGTTTCAGATCTTTGTAATGTGGAATTCAGATGACGTCTGCAGACTGCAGAGATCGTGCATATGGACTAATATTGGTGGATTATAATGATAGAAGTTTGAGTGGCCTTTTATGTTTGAAATGTTCTGAACTAGGCAGTTTGTCATTACTGGTTCATATGTTTTGAATTGTTTCACTGCTTACTGGAAAATGTTCAAAACTGTAAATTTAAAATACACTCTAACAGGTGGTGCAGGTGCTGTACAAGGGATATAATTCAATTATCTGGAACATGAATCACCATACCTTTACAAAGGGCCTAAAAATGTGTGCATCTGATATGCTTTGAAAACAGCCCAAAGGTAAACTTAACCTGCCACTGCCCAGATGGATTCTCTTTGAATGTGGGTTTCAATGCTGTTTTAATCAATGTGAGTTTCAAAAGCAGAGAAGTTTTAATGCTAAGTCTGTTTTCATTGCAAGACTGTTGCTTTGTTTAGCAAATTTGAAATGTGTGCCTCAGTCTTTCTGCTATAAAATTTGAAATAAAAGTTGTAAATTAAATTCAAATATCTGTAATCATTGTAGAAGTAAATCATAAAACAGTATGCATACTGAAGATTTGAACAGTGTCTGTGGCAAATGGGGAGAAATAGCCAAGTAATGGGACACTGGAATGGCTGTGTGTGTATGTCGGGGGGCTGTGGGGGGGTGGGGCTGTGTGGGAGGGGTGGGGCTGAGTGGGCAAGGCTGCATGGGTGGGGCTCTGGGTTTTGCACCCTCCCCCGCAAAAAATCATGCAGGCTCCCTTGGTAGGCGATATGCGACGGAGTAAAGCTGCAGTTTTTTGAGATGGTCTGCGTAGGGCATCTGTTTGAGGCCTGTAATCCTCTTTGTGAGGTATTTTTGTGGCCTTTCCAGTTATTGTAGATGTCTTGTGAGGTACATACCAAAAGGGGCATTGTACTCTATAATGGGTCTAATAAGTGACGAGTAGAAGGGAACAATGACCTCTTTTTTCCTGGATGAGAAACCTTTTGTGATGAGGTGTGCCACGTCGAAGGATTTCCTGACTACAGTGGCAATGTGATTATCAAAGGAGAGACTACTGTCCACCTGTGTCCCAAGGTCTCTTATCACACTTTTGGTGTTAAGTAGACTACCACCTATGTGGTAGTTCATGGGTACAGAGTTTTTACCAAAAGGGGATGACAATGCACTTTTTGGCATTGAGCTTGAGGCCATGGCTTTGACACCAGGCATCTGTCTCAGCGAGGCCCTTTTGTAGGATGCCCACATCATTTGGAGTTTTGATTATGGCTCCTAGTTTGCAGTCATCTGCGAACTTCATTAGCCAAAGACCTTCTGTGTTAGCCTGTACTTCAGAGAAGTAGATACCAAACAGGAGAGGACCCAGGACTGAACCCTGTGGTACTCCATTTGTCACTGGTCTGAAGCTGGATTTGGAGTCTGCTACTTTCACAGTGTGGGTTCTGTCAGTGAGCCAGTTGGCAACCCATCTTGTGACATAGGGATTTATACCTAGTTTAGTGAGTTTATCTATAATTCCAGAGTGGGGGATGATGTTGAAAGCCTTGGCGAGATCTAGATAGGCTGTGTGAACCACCTTACCCTCATCTACGGCTTTGGTGACTACTTCAAAGAAGTCTATCAGGTTTGGGAGACATGATCTGCCTTTTACAAACCTGAACTGGGTGGGGTCCTGAGTTTGGAGATTACCAATGTCATTGTTTATAAGTGATATGATACGTTCCATAGCCTTGCAGACCATGCTCATTAGACTAATGGTGCGGTAGTTTCCAGGGTCTGTGATGGCTCCCCCTTTGTGGAGTGGGATAACCATTGCTGTGTGCCATTCAGTGGGCACATAGCCTGAGGTGAGGCTATGATTGAACATGGTACTTAGGTGGGGTGCCAGTTCATTCTGTAGTTCATGTAGAACACAGCCTGGGATGTTGTCAGGTCCCATAGATGCTGTGGTCTTGGCTTTGGATAGTGTATTTTTTACCTGTGCAGCCATGATTACAGGAACTTTGCATTCTTCTGGTATAGAGATGGGCCCTTTAGGGGATGACAGGGGGTAAAGTTAGCACTGAACCTATCTGCCAGGATGTTGGCAATATCAGCTGGTTCTGTATATTTAGTGCCATTGTGCTGCAACTCAGAGAAGATCTGAGTGTTGCCATTGAGATTCTTGACATAGCTATAGAATGCTTTGTGGTTGTCTTTAGAGTCAGTAGCGATTTTCTTTTCGTAACTAGCTTTGGAGGATTTTATGAGGGATCTCAGCTTCTTACTGAGGCTGACCAGGGAGTTTCTCCAATTATGGGATTTTACTCTTTTTTGCAACAGTTTCTTTCTTCTGTTGTAGAGTTTGTTTATGGCAGGGGACCATCAGATTGGCTTCCTTTTTTTGGAGGATAGCATCTTGGTTCTCTTAGGGATTGCATGATCCATGCACTCATGTAAGTGCTTATAAAGTGCATTTGTGTAGGATTCAGCAGTCATACCTCTATTGTTCATCAGCATGGGTGTGGTGAAGTTTGCCACTTCTGTCTTAAGAAGTGTGAAGTTGGCTTTGGAGAAATTTTTTACTTTGGTTTCCCTAATGGGGGATGGGGGAGGGATGTGGATGTCTAGGGTGATTAGCTTGTGGTCGGATCTGACCAATGAGGAATTGAGCTCTGGTGTGGAGCACCGGTTGCCCATGTTGGTAATAACCAGGTCTAGGATATTGCTGCCCCTGGTGGGGGTGTGGATAATTTGATCCAAGGCATTGGAATTTATGAATTCCAGAAAACATTGAGCGCAAGAGTTGGTACATGAGAAGTTTTCCCAGTTAATGGTGGAGTAGTTGAAATCGCCCATTATTAGGGTGTTAGGTTGTACCCCAATATTTTCCAGTGTATCAAGAAATGAGGAGTGGGAATCCTGGGGCATGGTGGGGGATCTGTAGCAAGCTACAGTTTGGATTGCGGTCTTGCCCAGAGGTAGTTGCACTTGGATAATCTCGGATGCATTATGCTGAGCAACTAGCCTGGAGGTGTGGATATCCTTAATGAATATGGACACGCCTCCGCCTTTAGTGTTTCGGTCCAGGTTAGGTGGCCAAAAAGTGTGGTGTGAATTATAGCCTGGTAATTCAGGGGTACTCTTTGGAGCCTTGAACCACGTCTCTGTCCCTGCACAGATGTCAATGTTCTCCATTTTAAGGAGTGCCTCAAGTGAGTGCATTTTGAGGTTTAGACTTCTAGCATTGAGTAGCATTACCTTCAGATTCTTCTTACTTGTACCTGTTATGGTGGTGAATTTGTCATTTGAACCTTGCCTAAAAAAGGCACTATAGGGGTGGCTAGAGCCTTAGCCAGTATCCGGAATCCCAGGGGTGACAGGTGCAAGCCATCTCTGGCAAAGCATCATGGTTTGTCGATCATGTCATCCTAGGCAGATACTGGATCCCCTTAGAATGACAGCAGAAGCTTAGCCAATTGTTGAAGTCAATCATTTTGTCCTTGTACTGTGGTATCATTCTGGGTGATGGCAGGATGCTACTCAGGGCTAGGGTCATACCTGCCTGGGCTACAACATCGGACAGCTCCTCCATGTCCCTTTTCATGTAGTCCAGGGAGGTACGTCTCAGGTCATTCACAGCAACATAGACAATGACAGAGTCATATTTGTACTTGTTGTGGAGTGACCTGAGTGCATGCATTATGTGGCGGATCCTGGCACCTGACAGGCAGCTGACAGTAACTTTCTCCTTGTTTAGCCTGGTGAGCGGAACATCAGTGTGCCTGACTATAAAGTCACCTATGACTAGAGTGTTGAGTACGTTGTTATGGCTTATGGGCTGTGGTTGAGTGACACACTGAGTTTGTGGGCTATGTGTCATTTGGGTTGTGTTGGGGGGTGGAGGTTGCTTGTGTTTCTGCTTTGGAGGTCCCTGTTGCTTGGGCAGGTTTTTACTGAGAGCCTCCGTGAATGTAGGTGTGTGGTTTGTGTTTCTATGTGTGTGTTTTGGTGGTGTAGGTTTTGAGGGACTATGTGCTGGTGCAAGTGTTTACCTTCTCCTCTTGACTGTCTAGTCCAGTCTTAGGTGAAGACAGCTTTGCTTCCAGTTTGGCTATATAAGTATATCTCTCACAGGTTGTAGTGTTGGGTGGTAGGAGGAGAGGGTTGTCTGTGTACATGAGGCAATTGCTGCATTGTCCCAAGATGTCCAGATTCATCAGGTAGACAGGAGTAAACACCGGGAGCTGACCCTTAGACATGCCTGGATAGGTACTTATTTTTAAGTACTAGAAAATGTTTTCCTCTAGACAGTGAGGAAAGTTGAGTGCTGTAGTAATTTGTAGCTTATTTAGTGCTTACAATGAGTTTTGAACAAGTGCTGAGCTCAAAGAAACAGATTTGAGTGCTGAAACTAAAAAAACTGGCTAGTTCTAAGAAACAAAATTAAGCTAGAAGGCTTCCCTCCAACACAGAAAGGATTGGGGACTTAGAAGCCCACAAATAGCCCTGGGCACAGCAAATCTGTATCCAGACTAGACTACCCACAGGAAAGGCAGGAAACAAGCTTATAAATGTTTTTTTTAAGTGGAAAGAGAGAAAGGAGGAGCAGAAACTAAGCTGATTGGCCTTCTCAAATGTTCTCCCTGTATTAGGTAGAATGAGGTAATGACACTAGACTGGGAGGAGGGTCCCGGATCAAATTTACAATAGGGGCAGGCAACTGCAAAGCCACCAACTATAAGAACAGCATGTTGCTCAGTGTCCTTCCTTTGATTAGCTCAGTGTGAATGACAGAAACACTGACAACTTAACTTGTTAGGTAACAGAAAGTTGAAACCTGAGACAACTTTAAAAAAAAGTTCAAAAGAACCAATGAGGTGCTTAGTCTAAGCTGTACTTCAGGTGACCTCAGTCAGCCAATGACCTTAAACAATTCTCTCTCACTGAAATGCCTGATGGCTTTGGCTAAACCAAGATGTCCCTGAACATGTGCTCAGACACACAGCCTCCACAAACACTAGACCCAAACACTAGCCTGAATATGGACAATGCTACAAATATCCACACTACTTAGAAACAACCTGCAGAAATGTTTCTCACAGCAGAAAAGCAGCAGTGAGCCTTTAAATGAAAGTTTTAAACAGCTAAAGGAGCCTCTAGATAAAGCTTTTAACTGCAAACAACTTATCAGAATCAAATAACCCAACAGATGCTTAATAAAAATGGACAATTTCCAGTTAATACCTCACACACAGTGAAACTAGCTAAAAAAATATACTGTACACAAAGTGCTATAAATAACTCGAAACAATAAGCAAAAAAAACAGGATACTTAATGTTATATATTATAGATCCACGTTTGCTCAGTGTCCTTCCTTTGATTAGCTCAGTGTGAAATGACAGAAACACTGACAACTTAACTTGTTAGGTAACAGAAAGTTGAAACCTGAGACAACTTTAAAAAAAAGTTCAAAAGAACCAATGAGGTGCTTAGTCTAAGCTGTACTCCAGGTGACCTCAGTCAGCCAATGACCTTAAACAATTCTCTCTCACTGAAATGCCTGATGGGTTTGGCTAAACCAAGATGTCCCTGAATATGTGCTCAGACACACAGCCTCCACAGACGCTAGGCCCAAACACAAGCCTGAATATGGACGGTTTACTATTAAAATGTCAAACGGCACTACGTCGACTGTACTATAGTCGAACACAGAAGTTCAAAAATAGTAATGTCGACGTAAAAAAAACAATCTAGGAATGGTTTTAACATGGGTCGAGGTAGGTGTTCAGTATTATTCAGAACTACAAACATCTCCCCTACCTCGACCCATGTTAAAACACAGTCCTAGATTGTTTTTTGTCATCGACATTACTATTTTCGAACTTCCGTGTTCGACTATAGTATAGTTGATGTAGTGCCGCTCGACATTTCAATAGTAAACCAATATGGACAATGCTACAAATATCCACACTACTTAGAAACAAACTGCAGAAATGTTTCTCACAGCAGAAAAGCAGTAGTTAGCCTTTAAATGAAAGTTTTAAACAGCAAAGAAAATTAGGGTAGCTACACTCCTATAGGCAAATGCTGCACTGAGAAAAATGCCAAATGTGAAAAACAAAACAAAGAATACAGCTACAGCAACCATGCAAGTTCCGCTTAAATTCCAGGGCAGTATAATCCAAGAACTTGTGTCTCATAAAATAAGTACTCCTGAATACGTAAACCAACAAGATGTATTTATTGTGAGAAATTAAATGTCCACATGTCAACAAAGCTACCCAAAACAATGGTTCCTCCTCAGGCGAATAGACCATTCAATATATTCATACAAAGCATAACTTATATATATAGCTAACTCATAAATCAATAAAAAAAATTTTGTAGCCAAAATTCCTTTCAGTTGATGGGTAGGTAGAAGTTATAGTAATTATTTAACCTATATGGCTAGTTCTAACATATGTATATGCATAGAAAAAAATGTTTATTGATTTATGAGTTAGATATATATATGTTATGCTTTGATTGAATGGTCTATTCGCTTGAGGAGGAACCATTGTTTTGGGTTGCTTTGTTGATATGTGGACGTTTAATTTCTCAGGGGCTGCAGCATTGTTTTTGCGGATCTCCATTTTAGTAGGATGGTGAGTTAGTTATACAGCTTCACTCTGTTTGATGTCAAACAAGTTCTGTGTTTTTTTCAAGCGACTGACTATTAATGAGGTATTTTAGATTGCATAATTATGAATGTGATGATATTGAGTTGTTAAGTCTTCATGTTTTAATACATCAGACATTAATAGTTTAAATGCTTATATCTATATGTTTTATTAGAAGAAAGTTTTATTGAAAGGCTGTTTTGAAATGCAATGTTTAAATGTTGAAGCAACTTTGTGAAAGCGCTTACTGACTGAGTGCACAATAAATACATCTTGTTGGTTTACGTATTCAGGAGTACTTATTTTATGAGACACAAGTTCTTGGATTATACTGCCCTGGAATTTAAGCGGAACTTGCATGGTTGCTGTAGCTGTATTCTTTGTTTTGAATGTTTTAAACAGCTAAAGGAGCCTCTAGAGAAAGTTTTTAACTGCAAACAAGTTATCAGAAACAAACAACCCAACAGATGCTTAATAAAAGTGGACAATTTCCAGTTAATACCTCACACACAGTGAAACTAGCTAGAAAAGTATGCAGTAGACAAAGTGCTATAAATAACTCGAAAAATAAGCAAAAAAAACAGGATTCTTAATGCTATACATTATAGATCCGAGTTTGCTCAGTGTCCTTCCTTTGATGGTAGAAGCTGGAACATACAGAGTTAACTTGCAATTTGCAAACCCTCAAGAAAATAAGTTGAAAAGTAAAGTGTTTTACAATTGTGTTTCAGTGCAGCAAGCAGACACATTGTCTAGAGCTAGAGGTTTTCTTATTGCCTTGAAACAGAAATAATTACTAGGTTTAAAATGTAAAGCATTTTTATTGCTCTGTGACTTTCTAGCAGCTGCACATCTGAGAGATAAGTATTTTGATACAGATATGCTAAATTCTAAGCATCTGTTTAGCCTGGGAACTGGGGGCAGGTGACAAAGAGTGATGTCATCCAAAGCTGACACAGCAGTAATGTTTTGATATTAATTTGGGAACTCTCTCAGCGACTGTGCATTTTATATTTGTCTTTGGATCTGAAAACATCAATTCAGCACTTCTCATCTGCATTTGCCTTGCTCTGTAAGTAAGTTATTTAGGGCCTAGTTTCTTTTAGAGATAGTTAGGAATATAGTGAAGATTAGTTTAGATGTTTTCTGTATTTATTTGAGACTGTCCTACAATGTTGTTTTAAAATATTTCCTGTGGTTCTGAAGTCTGTAGCCACTGTGTTGAGTTACTGAATATTGTCTTGCTCTTTTATTATTTATTATTAAATATATTTAAACCTTTTAATTGTGGCTGGTTTGCTTAAAGATATTTAAACACTGAGAGTACTTGCATATGTATTTGGTGACACTGTATGAGCTACTCCAATAGCCTTGAAAGTCTGGTCACACTTACCATTTGGATAATAGTAACATGACACAGTAGGATTGGTCACCCTTTGGGAAGGGGCTTATAGTAGCTGATAAAGAACTGGCTGGTGGCAGTGATAACTACCTTTTAGTCCGGGCAGAAGGGGGCATAGCTAGTAAATCTGTGCCAGCCTTTCCCAGGAGTGTGTATGTTTGTATATAAATCAGATTTCAAAGTGTGTGTCAGCTACTTTGGTACAGACATGAAGCACTGGTTGGACAGAGAGGGTGTTGGAGGTTTTCGCTTGACTGTTCAGCTGAGATGTTAACCCTATAGCTGTGTCAATGGGGAGTCTTACTGGGGATCTGGAGAGAGAGAGGGAGAAACCAGCTCCAGACTGACTGTGATCTCTGTGTGCTCTTAAGGGAAATTGTACTTTACTGTGTGTGTACTTGACATTCTCCCAATGTGTACATCCCTCACTGGTGCTAGTGGTGAGGTTTGAGGCTATTTGATTACTGGGCCAGTGCAGAGGAGTCACAGTCACATATTCACAATTGTAAGTATTGTATATCACATGTATTATTTTGTATAATTATTATCAATCAAACATTACATAAATTGATCAATTCATATCTTCCCTTAAACATAACTCCTCTTCCAAAACATTATTATGCATATATTTTTCTATAATTTCCATTTTTTTGTAATGTGTTCCTTTCCTTTTCTAAACATGTCACCTCCAGTTCTTTTACCACTCTTACAATATTCAGTACTTGAAATACAGTTGGTTAAGACACTTATTTCTATTTTCTAGTAATTATTTTTTGGCAGCCACCAGAATTAAACTTAACAAGACCTTAGTATGTCTAGGCAATTCAGATCATGTTTCCCAGCTCAAAAATAAAATAAGTTTCTTAGTTACACCTATTTTCGTATGCAATATTTCTGACAGACTTCTCTGTAGGAGATTTTTACAATTTGCTATCTCATTACACCCCTAAAACACATATTCCCAGTTATCTCTTTCTTAAACAAGACACTGAAGTACATATAAAAAATGTTCTGTACTGTTTATGAGTCAGTTTTGAGAGAAGCTAAGATGCACCGTGGGAGAAAATGATATTTTTATTTTACATTTATTTACCCGGGTGGTACACTGATCACAACTGACCATTTGCAGGTACTGCCCAAATACAAGTAACTTTTGTCAGGCATCCGATCTAAAAGTGATTAGTGTATCTTTCATTCTTTACATGTAGCAGGCTACCCTTACTGCCCCTGACCCATGCATGGGAGCAGTGAGGAGACTGCGACATGTTGCTACACTGTTATAGTTCTTTCAGGGATATTTTCCATGTTAAACCCATTTTCCCAACCTCCTACCTTGGAAACCCCTCATTGGTGGGGTATACAATGAGCAAACCAAACTGAAACCTTCTTCAGTTCAACAAGGGGCTGACATGAGCAAGCCACCCCAGCCACGCTTGAGAAAAATGTTGAGGTTGTTTTCCTAACCCATGTCAGGGTGAGCCAACTACAGTGTGCACCCTACAGATGGGTGTCTCCCTCTTCCCCTTTCAGGACTGGCACACCCATCCTCCATACTATTGCTTCAGATACCCAAGCCACTAATCAGATCCAAGTCACCTGCATTGTAGTCATGGCTTTAACACTGAGTTTCATAACAGATGCCATTTGATTGTGGTGATAGTCCTGTTTTCTGTTAGGTAAATTTAATCATTATGTCAAAGTTCATTAAAGAACTGTATAAATAACTAATAAACCATTCATGTGTATTAGCAAGCCCAAACAGATTCCTGGTATCAAACAAGTAGTTTTGCCCTATAATGAATTATAAAGAGTTAGGGGCCACCACAG
Organism: Protopterus annectens; assembly: GCF_019279795.1. Lineage (NCBI taxonomy): Eukaryota > Metazoa > Chordata > Ceratodontiformes > Protopteridae > Protopterus > Protopterus annectens. The sequence continues at coordinate 947,814,728 of NC_056733.1, forward strand.
AAGATCACCTGTCCGCTCATGATTGGCAGTGGAGTTTTACTGTGTTGAGTTGCCAGCCCGGCACCCAACCTTCCACAGAAGGCACACACATGCATGCACTCACACCTAGTGCCAATTTAGAGTGTCCAATCCACCTACAGCATGTCTTTGGGATGTGGGAGGAAACCGGAGCACCCGGAGGAAACCCATGCAACCACAGGGAGGACATGCAGACTCTGCAAAGAAGGCACCCCAGGTGAGGATCGAACCGGAGAACCTCTTGCTGTAAGGCAGCAATGCTAACCGCTGCACCACCACAGCTGCCCAATGTATTATAAAGAGTGATTATTTAATTTTTTTTCACTGCTTTCTAGAGACCAGTCTACAGATCATCAGCTGAACATCAGCTGCCAGCAGGATCAGTTCTTTCTGCCCTACATCATGAAAGCAATTAATACTTTTCATCTATTTCATAACAACAATAAATCATTTTCATCTTGATTCACAGGCAGACTTACTACTTGTACTGTAGTTACCACCAGTGCACATTGTGGACAGATGAATTCACACACAAGCCAGGTATTTACCTTGATGCTTAATTTTTCTAAATTAATAAGATATTCTGCATGCCCTAAAGAGGTCAGAGATGAGATCATTTAATTGTATATTATATAATAATTATTTTTATTGAATGTACATAGGGCTTCATCCAGTTCCAGATTTGTATCAAGTGAAATCTGGTGAGAGACACATGGATTGCTAATAAACAGTGATACTCCCCACAACTGGCAGTGGGTCTGAAGATATGATAGGCATTGTAATGGAACCAGGATTTTATAATTACAGATGCTGATGTCTTTGAAAGTAAGAAAGACGTCAAGCTCAGAGATTTTGTTGTTTAGACTTCTGCCACTCAGCAGTGCTAACTTGAAATTATCCACACTGGAATTTGTTATATTGGAATGCCCATCAGATGAACTGTATTTAAAAAGGCACAACGTGGGTTGCAAACTTTTAAGTCAGCATGCAAAAAAACAAGAGGTAAGAGGTACAGGCTATCACTGTTAAAGAGTTACAGGCTATCACTGTTAATACAGTCATGGGTTTTAGCCATTTCATTTCATGGGGACATGAATTGGTCCCCCAAAAATGACACCAATTTACTAGCTGATTATTGAAGTTGATTATTTTATCCTTCAAATGATCACTATCCATGATGTAAGCAGAATTCTGCTCAATTTCAGGATGTTATTTTTTTAAAGACATGAGTGGAGAATTAAAAATGCTTCTTTGCATCTGCCTTATAATGAAACTCTAAAGACTAGCTATCTCCCACATATCAGTTTTACAGGTTCATAATAATATCTGTGGTGGTAGAAAGAATTAATGGCTCTAGTTACACCCTGAGGCATAGCACCACAGAGACAGCCGCCATCCTATCTTTTGTCAGCCTGGTTTCTGCTGTCTGCATGTCTTCCAGTGTAGTTAGTAATAAGTATGACACATCTGTGGGATCATGTAATAGAGGCTTATAGGACATAAGGGTACAGGTTTGTGTTTGTAGCACCGATAACTGCCAGTAGTGGTGTGTGTGTGTGTGTGTGTGTGTGTGTGTGTGTGTGTGTGTGTGTGTGTGTGTGTAGAGGCTTATAGGGCATAAGGGTACAGGTTTGTAGCACCGATAAATACCAGTAGGGGTGTGTGTGTGTGTGTGTGTGTGTGTGTGTGTGTGTGTGTGTGTGTGTGTGTGTGTGTGTGTGTGTGTGTGTAGAGGCTTATAGGACATAAGGGTACATGTTTCTAGCACAGATAACTGCCAGTAGTGGGGTGTGTGTGTGTGTGTGTGTGTGTGTGTGTGTGTGTGTGTGTGTGTGTGTGTGTGTGTGTGTGTGTGTGTGTGTGTGCGTGCATGTGTTAGTATTGTGTCTGCATGACTAAGGTAAGCTTTTATGGTATATAGCAAATCTGGGGGGCTTGGTCAAGGATTTCCTTACTACCTCAGCACACATACGTGTGATTCTGCAGTAATGGAGTGTTATAGCAGTGCTGTTTATTGACCAATGGTTTGGATATGGAGACCACCTCCCAATTTAGATAAATAACTAAATCTTTCACACGGGGAAGTGGTTTATGTTAGAAGTGGGTTGTCAGTAAACATGAGGTGGCTGCTATAGTACCTCTGAAAATCAAATGTTACTAGGTGAAAATTTTATTTTAATTTGCACTCTCTGCTCCTATGCTGTTCTGGAACCAAATTCTTCTTAAGACACACAGTCTTGCTGTGCTGTTTACTGCTGAAAGCAAAGTAACAGAACTTTGCATGACTCCATCTATAGTCTGTTTAAAGCACCAAGCCTTTCAAATTGCACACTGATAAAGAAATATATTTTGCAGCTATAAGCACAGTTACAAATAACTTATTTTATAACAAACAACACATACTATTTCTGTCAGATTGTAGCATATATTTACAAAGTTTTCCTTCATTACAGATATGAATGATGATAAATACAAACTACCTCTCCCTGTCCTTCTCTCACATAACTGAATTACTACAATTGCTATAGAGAGTGCTAGTCACGCACATAGATGATGTTATTTCCTCTTGGTATCTTTTTTGGCCTTCTGTGGGAAGTCACATAATGTCTGTTTTTAGATTTTTCTATTGTCCTTTTGTGATTTACTTGTAAGCACTTTTGCTGATGTGAGGATGCCATTAACAGAAATCTGAAAGGAAACATCTGTACAAGCTATTCCTACTGGAAAAACAACAAGTATTGCTGAATTTATAAAAAAGGATGTCTGTTAATGTTCTGCAAACATGAGAAAATCATATAATCCTTGCTTTCCAATATTGCTTTGTTAGGCATTTTCTGATGCTGTGAAGAGAAGCCTGTCTGTTATACATATAGTATGAATGCACATTTTAAACTCTATACATATATTCAAGCAAACTTCTTCTTTCAGCATATTTACAACAGAATTAATTTCAGCCTTATATTCATAATATCTAACAATTCCCTCTGTTTTAAACATACTCAAAACATTTTATACTGATATGTATTTTTGATTACATTATATAGAAAACACATTAAGAAACAAACTTTTAGTCTTCTTTTGATACAAGTCAAAATGCAATTTTACAATGATATTAAATATTACTACCAAAACTGAATGCATCTAACAACTTTTTCTTTTGCAGACCATTCTGTGAAAATATTTCATCAATAATGAGCTGTGTCTGCTTTAATTTTATTTTTTAACTTGATTAATTTATTCTTTTGCAATTACAGAATTTAATTTATAGACTTAGAACTGTTCCATTAACTCTTTGCAACTGTTGAATTAACTATAAGAGACAAGAACCATGTGCTACTGCAAGCATTTATGCACTGCTGAAAATATACAGTTTCAATGTCATTTTAACCATCACATTGTGTTTATGTCTCTGCACTGCCCATTAACACCTTGGTAAAATACTGAACTGGGCTTAGATAATACTTGAGGATTTAAAAGAACATGATTTATACACTAAAGAATGCTATGTACATATTAGTCCATTAGCTGTATGAGTACAATACTTTAATATAATTTTTTTTCTAGCTGGGGTAAAACCAGTGATATTACAACTTGACAAATTACTTTTGAACTTATTATAATGTATCCTGTACAGTATGTATTTACACAGACTGTTTGCTATTCATGCATTTCAATCTACTAGGTACCCTGAAGCCACTTGATTTTAAAACAAGTTTTTTTACACATATTCATTACTAGACATTAATTTCATTTGTACTGAATTCTTCTGCATTTGTACATACAAAGACTATAAAGTACATTTATTCCAATCTTACAAATTTAATAACATCAATATTAAGCAAAATCTTGGAAAATGTTTATGTCTCTTTAGAAATATCTAGTGGAACTGGCACCAAAGGCATATGTCCTGTTATTTTAAACTACATACTCAACAATTAAAAATATTCATGCTTTTTTATACCAACATTGTTTTGCCAAAAACATATTAAAAATAGTGACCAATCTTGTTCAATTTTTATATATCTTAACTTTCTCTTGTATAGCTGTAATAAAGCAATTTTAAGCCATCTCTTGTTTTTTTAAACCATCTCTTGTATAGTTTTACAGTTTAACAGGTTGTAAATACAATTTAATACTAAACAATACAATAATAACCATTATGATAGCTATTAACAACTTGTAAAATATCCAGTTTACCAGTATTTCTAATACACTAATACCTGTTTTCCCTCCCCCTAAAAGAGTATTGTCAAGAAAGAATTAGATATTTCTTCCTGTAGCTTTATTTTAGACCCTTGTGCAGTACTGCTTATACAGTCAGTGTAAAACTGAGAAAGTGCCCCTCCCCCTGTAGTATACTACAGTATTGTTTATTTGCTTTAGAATGTACACCAGCCCAATACTTTGGCCACACATCTGCTTCACTAGGCTACCAAACTATAGACCCCTGTCTGATTTGATCATTTTATAAAGCTTTTGCTATTTACTACCACTAGTAGGGATTTACACCATTCTGCACAATTGATTTGAACTGTATGTATACTATAGCCCATTTGCTGGCTGTACTTGATGCAACTGAGTTTTTTTTTCTTTTAATATTTACTTAGAAACATATTATCAGTGACATCTATGCACAATTGTGACATTTTATTACAATTACTAAATAGTGTTGCCTGTAAACATTTTAACAATTATGTTTTAATAACAATGATGCTTTAGGAAAACTCAAGCTACTTGTCTGGCAATCAGTCTTGTTGTTTATTTTATTTTTCCAACATTTCCTGTAACTATTCATTCAGTCTAGGAAGGTCTGAGCTCACATTTTATACTCTATAAACTATAGTTAATTATGTTGGCATTTTCCTTTAATTTGATTGTGATTTGCATAACTATGCATTTATACTACATAAATAGACATTATTTTATAATTAGCTTACATGGATTTCAATATTTTTTATTTATTTATCTATTTAACTGTCCTGCCATTAATTTTACAAAAACTGTTTGACTAATACCATCTGTGATTTTCTTTTTAAAATTCAGAACTTTAACTGTTTGGGGTAGTGTTACTATACAATTATATAAAATTGTAAAAAAAAACAAATAGATATTAGCTTAACTAACACATGTTTATATTTACATTATTTATATTTGCTGTTGTCTGCCTGTTATACTTGTGCATTGTAAACAAATGTACTCTAGATGAAAAGAACATGCATGCATGTCTGTCTTGTATCTGTATATCTTTATACAAGCATGTCAGTCTTGTGACTTGAAATCTTTACTCTTATTAACTATTTTCATTTAATTTTATGCACTAGAACTGTTTTATGCAACTATTTTTATTTAATTTTTATACACTAAAACTGGTGTGTACCTTTTGACTATGCTATTAGAATAGCAGTTATATACTGTACTACTGATAAATGTCTTGCTTTAACTGAATGAAAGTAAAACATTTAAGAATGATTTGTCCAGATTCAGATCCTACCATCCTAACATGTATGTTTAACCATTTTCAAAACATAAACATATTCTAAAATATATTTCTTTTGCACAGATTAGCTGTGTATGCAGGAAGTTCCCAGCCTCTGTCAGTTCAGCTAATTTATTTCCTTTATCTTGCAACTGCTGTTGAAGAGTTTCCTGTAATGTTGCATGGTCTTTCTGATATTTTTCAGTAACCTGTTCTGCTGAATCTAAAGCTCCTATGCACTTTTGAAAAGATGTATGTATATCTTGTCTAAGCTTCCTGAACTCATTGTATCTGTCTTTTAAAAGTTTATTACATTCTTTTGTAACAAAATCTACTAGAGTTTCTATCAGTAACTGATTTGACTGTTATTGCATCTCTGAAATAAACCTTTTACATCTGGTGACAGAACATAACTGTCTAACATTTGAATATAATGTCAACATATTAGTGGCATGCACTGTATTTTTATGACATTGTACACACAATAAACATTTTTTATACCACACATGATTTTGTTTCAGATACCAGTCAAATATTGTAATCCATTTGCATAATTCCTTACTATCAACTTGCAATCCATTTGCATAATGCCTTACTATTAACTTGCCCTAATAAGGTTTTACATTTGCTAATATGCTGTATATACATTTATTCTGTTATTATTATTACCTCTATGGCATTCATACTGTATGTAACACAGAATAATTTTCTTACCAGTCAACAGAGAGGCAGATGGCCAAGCTGCTTTACAGTAGATGGTTGAAAAGTCTCTGTAGTTACTTGTGAAGTTGGTACAGCAAAACTGGCAGTTTCAGTCTTACAATTTTGTCTTGTACCTTTCTTGGAGAATTTATGGAACTGCTCACCTTCCTGCAATGCAGTCTCTCCGGATGAAGACGTCTATTAAACTGTATTGCTACAAACTGTAGAAAACTGTAGAAATCTGTACTTCACATAAACGTTAGTTACTGTGCTTTTACAGGAGTGACCTTATACAAGGCATTACCCATTCATCCCGCACCCCTTGTTTTTGGATACAGGCTAGGAATGTTTGTCAAAAGGTCACCATTGAAACATTTATTTTAATTTGCACTCTCTGCTCCTATGCTGTTCTGGAACCAAAGTCTTCTTAAGACACACAGTCTTGCTGTGCTGTTTACTGCTGAAATCAAAGTCACAGAACTTTGCATGACTCCATCTGTAGTCTTTCAAATTGCACACTGATAAATAAATATATTTTGCAGCTATAAGCACAGTTACAAATAACTTATTTTATAACAAATGACAAACACTATTTATGTCAGATTGTAGCATATATTTACAAAGTTTTCTTCATTACAGATATGAATGATGACAAATACAAACTACCTCTCCCTGTCCTTCTCTCACATAACTGAATTACTACAATTGCTATAGAGAGTGCTAGTCACGCACATAGATGATGTTATTTCCTCTTGGTATCTTTTTTGGCCTTCTGTGGGAAGTCACATAATGTCTGTTTTTAGACTTTTCTATTGTCCTTTTGTGATTTACTTGTAAGCACTTTTGCTGATGTGAGGACGCCGTTAACAGAAATCTGAAAGGAAACATCTGTACAAGCTGTTTCTACTGGAAAAACATCACGTATTGCTGAATTTATAAAAAAAGATGTCTGTTAATGTTCTGCAAACATGAGAAAATCATTTTATCCTTGCTTTCCAATATTGCTTTGTTAGGTATTTTCTGATGATGTGAAGGGTAGCCTGTCTGTTATACATATGGTGTGAATGCACATTTTAAACTCTATACATATATTCAAGCAAACTTTTTCTTTCAGCATATTTACAACAGAGTTAATTTCAGCCTTATATTCATAATGTCTAACACTAGGCTGTCTGGCCTCTATGGCAACAAGTAATGTTTTTGAGGTGAACTAATAGTACAGCTGACAGCTAATAGAAGTTTCATACAGTGTAGCTCTACAATTAGTGCAAATGAGTGATGATTAAGGGAATGTGAAGTATAACCTGGTTAGTCATAAAACTAAGGAGGACCAATTTTGGGTCAAACTTTGTCTGAAAATAACTGACTACATCTGTAGTTAAATAATTACTACTACTCTCTGGAACACGGTGAGAAGGGAATTGTATTTAATTAGTTTAAGGGGTGTGCCTTCACAAAGTGATATTTGTTGTGAGTACTGACAAGACCAATGAAGGGGGAGGGAATTTTATGGTCAAAGTAATGCACACAGTGGAAAATATGAGACTACCTGTTTAAGATCAGAAGAGATACAGTATGGGAATGCGTGAGAACATTTCCCACAAAGCAGCATATTCTATGACAGTGTTCACGTCAGCTTTCTCAAGAAAGCATTGAAATGTTGTTCTACCCTTATATAAAAATACTAGTTTCCTTTGCTCTTCCCACAATTCAAAGGTAAATAAACTCTTCAATGCCTATGAAGCAGCAAGAGACACAGCTTTGATTTCTCTCCCAGGCAGAACTTTTAATGTCTGAAGGAAAAGGATCCTTATGGATGCTACACTGCACCAAACTCTCCTTTTTATCCTTCAAAAAATGTATGTCAGTACGAAAACTGTTATGCCACCAACTTCAGGTAAATAACAACAATATTTAACATCTGTACCTGATTTAGGGCCTTTGCCCTTCCTTATTTTATTTATTTTGGGGTGTGTGTGATTCTTGTGCTAAGAAGTTGAAAATATTATTTTTTATCATTGTCAGTTAAGGTTTACATAACAAAGGGGCTATAACTATACTGGGTGGGGGTATGGGGCTGTTTGTGAT
>NC_056733.1:947828011-947928858 GCF_019279795.1 Protopterus annectens
TGATATAGTTACAGATGATCACTTGTGTGATACAGTTTTAGAGGGATCACATGTGTGATATAGTTATAGAGGGATCACATCTGTGATATAGTTACAGATGGATCACTTGTGTGATACAGTTATAGAGAGATCACATGTGTGACACAGTTTTAGAGGGATCACATGTGTAATACAATTATAGAGGGATCACATCTGTGATACAGTTACAGATGGATCACTTGTGTGATACAGTTATAGAGGGGTCATGTGTAATACAGTTATAGAGGATCACATCTGTGATACAGTTACAGATGATCACTTGTGTGATACAGTTTTAGAGGGATCATATCACGGACTGAACCATTTAGAATGACTTAGATACCTTTTGCAGCACACTGATATAGTAACCATACAGCGCTGGGGATTATTATTGTAACATGAATTGTATCGCAGTTTATTTCCATTATTGCAGAAATCAGACATTTTCTTAGACTGTGTCACATGATGTTTTGAACAGCAAATTCCCTCTAGTGATATTACATTTAAGGTTCAGTGCTGTGCAAGTCATCCTTGAAATCATTTGGGGATGGGATGCACTGTCCTTTTTGTTAAAGATAAATGTAATTCCCTTTTGTTCTAAGGGCCCTGCATACCTCTCAACTGTACAGATTTTTGTAGAATGTCCATATTTTTGGCTCATATTTTTGGCCTGTTCCTCTTTTTTTTCCTGGCAAATCACTGGAATGATCTCAGGATTGAAGTCACTAAATAATGACATACATTTGAGTTTCAGACTTCAAATCCTTCAGAAAATGTATATTATATTAAAACAAATCCTGTTACTCAAACAACTTTCTACATTTATAAGGGCAATATTTAAATATTTCCCTATTTGTACCCGCATTTTGTCAAGCTTTGTAAAGATTTTTTTGCATTAAAAGGTTGAGAGGTATGGGGCCCTGCATACCTGTCCCACGTCATGGATGTGGAGAATGCAAGCATGATGGCATTGTTGGCCATCATGTCTGCATTTAACAGTCTGCCCTACAGATAGAGCTTCTGCACTGGATGAACTCATGGCTGTACAGCTCCACCTGTATGCTAGCCTTGGTACTACAGACAGTTTTCTTGATTAGTAAACAGACAGAACTGCTGCATTGAACATCTGCCAGTCTCAACAACGCCTTTGGAAAAGTTTGCTCTAAAGTAGGAACAGGTAATTAGATTCAGTGGTGTCGCATCACAATGAGATTCATAATCACTGCATTGTATGGAATCTTATTAGCTTTTCCTGGCATACTGAGACTCCCAGAAATTCATCACTTTGGCATTGTGAGCTACTGAATTGGATGAACCCTGTCCACTAGGATGGCATTACACTAAGGTATTGTCCCGCTTAGCTGGTGCACTCAACTGATGATGCCCCTCCATAATGGTGGCTTTACAACTGACCCAGGTAATTGCATACCAATCAGACTTGCTAGTCTCAGCTGCAAAACCATGGAATGTATTATAACTGACCTCATAAACTATGTTATCAAGAATCCAATTAGACCAAACCCGCAACAGTTTGGCTTTGTGAAGGGCACCTCCTGTTTACTGAATCTGGTAGTAAAATACTTCAAAAGGATTATAGAGTTTGTAGGCAATGGCCACATTGTACATACTGCGTATACTGACCTGGCCAAGGCCTTCAGTATAATATCCCATCATATGGCATCATACAGAAGCTAAATGCTTTCAAATTGAACCCATATGTGGTAACATGGATGGTAAACTGGCTGAAATACAGAACCCACACAGTGAGAGTTGCAGGCACCTCATCAGAAAATATGAAAGTGGACAGTGGTGACCCTCAAACCTCGGTGTTGGGACTGCTCCTTTCTGGCATTTACTTCACAGATTTCCAAGCAGAAAGCCTAGTCCTCTGGCTAATAAAGTTTGCAAATAACTGGAAACTGGAGGTTGTGGTTAAGTCACCCTCTGATACCCAAGCCATTCATAATGAACTCTCCTTAGAAAACTATTGTGTATTAAAAATGGTCTGAAATAAAATGCTAAAAAAGTGTAGTATCATCACTTATGGCAGACTATAGTGTGGACTCTCAGGTCAATACCCTCTCTCCAGTCCTTTAAAACCACTCTGAAAAACTTCATAGCCAAAATCTGGCTCTGTTCTTGCTCTACCCCTTGATAAACTATGTCCCTAAAAATGAACAAGTACCTGTTAATACCTTACACCTCTTTAATCCCCCCCCTTCACTCAGTTCCTTACTTCTATCAGTTTCTCTCCCCTGGATTTCTAAGTATGTCATAACCCTGCCTTTTTTCCCACTTCACATTGCAGTTCTTGCTTGTATTATGCAAGTGTACTGGTACTTTTTCTAAACTGGCTAAAATGTCTGTAAATAGCAAATCATTGTCACATAATTTGCTTCTGTTCTTACCAATAATTTCATATTATGTCTATTTTGGTATAATTATTTAAACTGTAGATGATTTTCTATTATTTTTGAAGATACCATATTTATTGTTTTTACATTTTTTTGTAGTACTTTGGAACTTTTCTCCCCAGGCCTGCATTGAAAATGGGAACCTACCGATCCGGACTTTCCCGGCAATCAAATGTCAGTAAATAAATAAGGAACTCACCCCTCATTATACTGCATAGACAACACACCGCTACAAAACGAAAATGTAGTCAGCGACACAGGAACTTGGTTAATAATTCCTTTTGACCATCGTGTGAGAACAGTTGTGAAGGAATTTTATTATTTAGTACAGCTAATTGCAAAAGCAATCTCACTAAGGTCTACAGAGGTAATTACTCCCTTGTACTCAACACTGATCAGATCAGTTATCGAGCATACAACCACTTTGAGATGTATATCACTAAACATAAACAATCAAAAAGACCCCAAAAGTTCTTAACCAAAAATATCACAGACCTAAAGTCTGACCTATCAAGAGAGTTTGGAAGTTCTTTCCCTTTATTTAGTGTCTTATACATACTTACAGGTGATCTTTGTTTACTTCAACAGAGTTGTCCTGGACTTCTTGTATCTCTGCAAATAATATGGTCCAGCAGAAGTTGAAACAGAGACCTAATTCTTCACCAAGAGACTGATAAAGTGTGGCAGAGGGACAGGTTTAAAACCCATCATCCCCTAAACCATTGGAATAAATGTATCCTTCATGTTAAACACTCACTCACCGTTTTTCTTTAAAGGTCGGGTGTAATTTTTTTTTCTTACCACTTGTTTTTGTTGTATTTATGCTCCCATTGCTTAAAGTGGCCTTTCTGATTCTAAAATATACAACTCTTACTTTAGTAAATTCAGTGGATCTCTGTATTGGACACTAAGCATATGCCCATATACTTCCTGGTTCTATGTCACCAGGCAGCAACTTCTGATAATTCATAAGGGAGAAAACAGTTTGTAGTTCAATACTTTGTGACATGGAATTAAGGGGCCTTTTGCTATTCCAGGGATAGTTAATAAGATACTGTTCTATTCTGTTATGTATTATTCAACAGTATTACTTGTTCTGATCATATCCAAAACTTAACCTAGGACTTGGAGGGCCAGTGGTTTCCAGCTAATGTTCTCTGACACAGTTTTACCACCTACCTGCATGTTACAGAAGGAGCTGCATGGCCAATTCCACAGCAAAAGCTCATGTCATGTACCCTGACAACCCTCTCCTCTCCTCTTACCTCCCAACACTCAGACTTGCAAGAGATGCAATTATATATCCAAATTGGAAGCCACGCACTTTCCAGCCAAGACCGGAATAGCTGGTCAAGAGAAGGTCAACACTTGCACCGCACCACATGGAACACATAGCCCTCCAGAACACACACCAGCACTGCCTTCACAAAAAACACAAACCACAGACCCACCTTTGTGGAGGCTCTCATTAAAAATCTACCCAAACAGCAGAGACTTCCAAGGCAGAAACGCACTCGACCACCACAACACTAATCACGAGACACATAACTCTCCTAAACAGTGTGCCACTCAACCAAAGCCCCTAAGGCAAAACAGCATGCCCAGCACACTAGTCATAGGTGACTTGACAATGAGGCACATTGATATCCCACTCACTAGGTTGAATAAGGAGAAAGTAACAGTCAGCTGTCTATCAGGTGTCAGAATCTGACACATAACACACGTACTCAGGTCCCTCAACAACAGGTACAAATATGACTCTGTCATTGTACATGTGGGTGTGAATGACCTGAGACAAACCTCCCTGGACTACATGAAAAGAGAGATGGAGGAGCTCTCCGATTATGCAGCCCAGGCGGGTATGACCCTAGCCCTGAGCAGCATCCTGCCATCACCCAGAATGATACCACAGTACAAACAGCAAATGATTGATTTCAACAATTGGCTAAGTTTCTGGTGTCATTTTAAGGGGATCTAGTATCTGTCTGCCTGAGATGACATGACTGACAGACCTCTATGCTTTGCCAGAGATGGCCTGCATCTGTCACCCCTGGGCTTCCAGATATTGGCCAAGGCTCATTCCACCCATATAGTGCCTTTTTTAGGTGGTGTTACAAAAACAAAATTACCACTGTAACAGCTACAAACAAATGCAATTTGAGGGTCATGCTGCTCAATGCTAGAAGTCTAAATCTCAAAATCCACTCACTTGAAGCACTCCTTAAAATGGAAAACATCGACATTTGTGCTGTAACAGAGACTTGGTTCAAGGCAGCAGAAAGCACCCCTGCACTACCAGGCTATAACTCATTCCAAACCTCTCGGTCCCAGAACATGAACCAAAGCTCCAAAGGCAGTGGTGTTTCCATATTCATAAAAGATGCGCACACCTCCAGACTGGTAGCCCAACATAACACATCAGAGATACTTCAGGTGCAGCTAACATTGGGTAAGACAGCAATTCAGGTTGTAGCTTGTTATAGGTCCCCAGCCATGTCCCAAGACTCACACTCCATGTTCCTAAGCACCCTGAATATTAGGGTCCAACCTAACACTCTCATACTGGGCAACTTCAACTACCCCTCCATTAACCGGGAAAACTACTCATGTATCAATACACTTGCCCAACGTTTCCTGGAATTCATTAATTCCAATGAGCTGGACCAGCCCGTTCTTACCCCCACTAGAGGTAGCAACATCCTTGACCTGGTCATTAATAACATGGTTGACCATTGCTCTACAGCAATAGTTAACTCCTCCCTGGTTAGATCCGACTGCAATGTAATCACCTTGGAAATCCACATCCCTCCTACCCCCCCCCACCACCACAAAGGTAACCACCATGAAAAACTTCTCCAAAGCTAACTTTGGGCTGCTAAAAACAGAGGTGGCTAACTCCACGGCACCCAAGCAAATCGAGAATAGTTGCATGACCGCCAAATCATATACCAATGCACTGTACAAACATACACAAATGCATGGATCTCGCCATACCCAATAGAACCAAGACGCTCTCCTCCAAAAAAGGAAGCCAATCTGGTGGTCCCTTGCCATAAACAAACTATACAACAGAAGGAAGAAACTGATGCAGAATAAGGTGAAGTCCCAAGACTGGAAAATCTCCCTTATCAGCCTCAACAAAAAGTTGAGATCCCTCATCAAATCCTCTAAGGCTAGCTATGAAAACAGAGTTGCAGCAGATAGTAAAGACAACCACAAGGCCTTCTGTAGTTATATAAAGAATCTCTACAGCAATACCCAGATTTTCTCTGAGCTACTGCACAATGGTACCTGCTATATTGAGCCAACAGATATTGCCAATGTACTGGATGACAGATTCAGTGCCAACTTTACCCCTCTCCCCCCAAAGGACCAATCACGATACCAGTAGATTGCTAGGCACCCAGTATTACTGCTGCACAGGTTAAAACAGCACTGTCCAAGGCCAAGAATACAGCTTCTATGGGACCTGACAATATCCCTGGCTGTGTTCTACATGAACTACAGAGTGAACTGGCACCTCATCTGTGTGCCCTGTTCAATCACAGCCTCACCTGAGGCTTTGTCTCTACCGAATGGCGCACTGCTACAGTCATCCCTCTCTACAAAGGAGGAGCGACTACAGACCTTGGAACTATCACCCCATTAGCCTGACAAGCCTGATATGCAAAGCTATGGAACGCATCCTCATGGACCTAATAAACAAGATATAGGGACTCTCAAAACTCTGGATCCCCCACGGTTTGGTTTTGTAAAGAGTAGATCATGCCTGCTCAACTTGGTTGACTTCTTTGTGTCAGTCACCAGAGCTGTGGATGAAGGTAAGGTGGTTCATACAGCCTACCTTGATCTGGCCAAGGCCTTTGATACCATTCCCCACTCAGGAATCATAGAAAAACTCACTAAGTTAGGCATCAACCCCTACATCACTAGGTCGGTTGCAAACTGGCTCACAGATAGAACCCACAGCATGAAAGTAGCTGACTCCAAGTCAGACTGCCAACCAGTCATGAGTGGAGTCCCACAGGGATTGGTCCTCGGACCTCTCCTGTTTGTTATCTACTTCTCAGAAGTCCAGGCCAACACGAAGGAACTCTGGCTGACAAAATTCACAGAGAATTACATGTTGAGAGCCATTATTAACTCCCCAAGTAATGTTGGCATCTTACAGAAAGGCCTCACTGAGACCAATGACTGGTGTTAGAACTATTGTCTTAAGCTCAATGCCAAAAAATGTGTCGTCATCCCCTTTGGGAAAAACCCAGTTCCTGTGAATTACCACATTGATAGTAGTCCACTGAACACAGAAGGTGTTATAAGAGCTCTGGGAACCCAGATTGACAGCAACCTCTCTTTTAACCACCACATTGTCACTGTGGTCAGAAAGTCCTTCTATGTGACACATCTCATTCCTAAGGGTTTTGCATCCAGGAAGAAAGAGGTCATTGTCTCCCTCTACTCTTTCGTTATTAGGCCAATCATCGAGTACAATGCTCCATTTGGCATGTACCTCACTAGACACCTGCAACAACTGGAAAGGCCACAAAAGTACCTCACAAAGAGGACCCTAGGCCTTAAACACTTGTCCTATATGGACAGACTCAAAAAACTCCAACTATTCTCTGTCTCATATTGCCTACTTAGAGACAATCTCTGCTTGACTTACAAAGCCATGTCTGACCCAGCTCTGTTAGAAAATGCTGCATCTAAAGAAATCCCAATCCCTCCCCACCACATGCTCCAGAGACCTCAACCTCATTACCACAATCAACAGAATGTGCTGGAGGGACAGGTTCATAACCCAGAGACTGCTCATGCTATGGAATAGACTTCCCATACATGTCAAACAGAGCACCTCAATGGCCCTCTTCAAGAGAAATCTTGATGAGTGGATGGGAAACAGAAAATTCACCCCGGGGATCACTCCAGTGGCTCTACTCGACAAAGGCACTGGGAACTAAGGTTGGATGGCACAATGATGGGTTAATCCTGTGGGTTAGGCTTGTAAAGGCTCCAGGGCCATTAGCCTAGTATACGCCTATGAATCTGGAGAGTGGTGTGGCTATCATACCTGCATTCTTCTCATCAAAGATATGGGATAGGCTTGCAGGGCCATTAGTCTACCAGTGAACTGAATCTATTTTTTAACAGAACACAGAAAGCCAACCCTTCAGGAGTTTGAGAGATGGGTCACACTGCACCAAACTTTACTTTGGTGTGCTCCCAGAACAGCTCTACCTGTATATGAAATTTGATAGTGCAGGTATTCTGAGACACTGCTGAAACAGCTTGCAGTACCCCCCCCAAGAAGTCTGTTCTAATAAACATTTTTCATTCCATCACTAATCCAGTCAATGTATAATACACAAAAACATAGTATAATCTAGGCTGTCTTTGCATGATTCACATGCCCCTGGCTTTTTTCCTGAATGATTTTCCCATTGTAGACAATAATTATAGTTTTATTTCTGCATAAATAAATTGAAAGCCAAGAGTTATACATTTTACTAAGAATCTTATCCTGCTCCATTTCATTTTTCTGTTGGTTTATTTGAATATAAATGTATTTAATACGTTATTGAGTAATTGCCTTATTGCCTAACTCATGGACTGTTTAATTGTGCTGCAGTCTGTGTCACTTTATGTGTTAAATCTGCTGTAGACTACAAAAACGTGCCTCTCCGCTACAGGCTGTTAACCCTCCTTATTAGGTTCATAGATAAATACTAGGCAGTCAGTCTGTGAACTGTTTCAAAGCCCAACCAAAAAAACCTTATTCAGAAGTTCCCACTAGCCTCAAGGAGGGCAAGACAAAATAGACCAGGGGAAAAACTGAGGCTGCAAATCCAGTTGTCTGAGAGGGTCTATATCAGAACACTGAAGTTTTAAAACTTCAAATGTTCTAATATCGACCTGTTTTGATTGAACGCTAAAAATAGTGAAGCTGCAGAACATCAAATTCTTTCCTAGGTAAAGAATTTGGTTGGCTGGTTCTGTGGCTTCACTATTTTCAATGCTGTGGTGGAGATTTACGGGTCGGGTTCAGGTAAGTGTGCGATTGTGTGGTTGTTAGGATTAGGGAGCGGGTTAGGTGAGTTAGGGTTAGGGCGCAGGTTAGGTGAATTAGGGTTAGGGCACGGGTTAGGTGAGTGTGCGATAGTGACGGACCTTAGGGTTAGGGTTTGGGTTAAGGTAAGTGGATAGATAGTAGTGTATGTATAGTTTAGTGTAGGGTTAGTTGTAGGATTATAAGTGTATGTGTGTGTATTGATGTTTTTTTAGGTGTGCTTGTGTTGTGTGTATGTGTTTCGGAATAGCGAATTTTTTCCCAAGGAAAAAATTTGCTGTTCTGAATGTTCAATATTATGTGGTTTAGATATTTTAGGTTCGATGAAATAGCGTTCACTATTTTCATCTTTCGATAACGTGATATAAACGCGTCTGAGATTACCTTGAAGATAACAATGGTTTATATGTAGTGGAGGTTTGTTCCAGAAGTGAGGGATTCATTTGGATATGAATCTATCACACCAACACGTTTTATTTATCTGCTGATGAAGGATTAGCGCCTTTAACCAAGTGCATGAGGTACCATTTGTCATGCGAAGGAATGGGAGGTTAAATGGAGTTGGATCTTTCATGGCTTGAAATGGTAGACATAGTTCTCCATGCAGGAGTTTGTAAGAGACTGAGTACAGAAAGGGTTGACCGTCTTTCCTGATAACTAAGACTTTGTGGCAACTGATCTGCATCAAAATACAGGAGCACATGACTCAGAATCAGGACGTACCTGCCAGCTGTTCAGCATGCAAGCACAAGTTTATTAAACATAATAAATATAGCACTAATAAAGAAACTAAAATAAAAATTACATGTGCTAGTGTCAGAAAAGCATATGTTACATGATGACAGCATAATTACTGCAAAAAGAAATGGTAAGAAAAATACCTTTAAACTTGATCTTTAAAGACCAAATGCAAAGTTATTTTACCTCTTCTGTTTGCTGTAGTTATGCTTCTATCATGTAAAGTGGGTGTTCTGATTTAAAAATCTGTATTTTTCACTTTAGCTACAACAATGGGGCTGTATCCATCAAATTTTAAAAAGGTACTTTTATGCTTTGTATGCTGAGCAGCTGTTTTATTGCTTCCTGATTTTGTATCAGCTGGTGGCAGATGTTGATTAGGTCATAAGAGGGCACACAGTATGTAGTTTAATACCTCAAAGTATTGACTTGAAAGGAGTCTTGCTATGTCAGGAATAGATACAGAAGTTCTAGAACATTCTATGCTATTGAATGTCATTACCTATTTTGGGCATAGCCCAAACTTATTCCAGAACTTAGAAGAGCAGTTGAGTCTTGCTAATGCTGTCTGATGCAGCTGATCCACCCATATGTCAGACCTGGTACTGATAGCAAGGGGTGGGTTCTGACATACCAGCTGCATGCATTTAAGCTGTCCAGTGCAGAAGCTTCACCTGTACGGTGGTGTGGCCATCATACTTGCAAACTTCCAACCCAAGAAAAGGGACAGGCTTGCAGGATGACTAGTCTACAGGGGAATTAAAACAATGTTTGAAAACAGGACAGAGTAAGCCATTCTCATTGGAGTTTAGGGATGGCTCACACTGCACCATTCTGTGCATGTGCAGCTTACCAGTACAATATCATCTGTACCTGTAGTTTGGAACTTCAGGTAGTAGACTGGTTTCTCAACAGGTACTGCCTGCAGTACCTAGTCCCACGTACAGGTGGAGCTTCAGGCTTGTCAAGAAACCTATTTAGCTAAAGTCGATCAATAAAACACAGGTCCCTTTATTTAATCATGTTACTCTGCAGTTTATCCGCTATTCTGCTTCTCTTACTAAACCATCTCATTCTACTGTTAAAGTGCAGTTTAAAATACACATAAATAACATTAATTACTGTTAGTCTTGAGTCAAGAATAACTCTTCAGGATGTGCAAAACATTTTCTTTTTATTTAAATCCACATATGTCAGTGCTGGGAGACTATCTACACAATTTAAAATCAGTCTCAAATCAGTTGGGATAATTGTGTCCAGAACTGACCACTCTTTTGGACCCACTGAAGGTACTTTCACACAGTCACACCTGGACTTGATTTGACAACAGACACACATTTCAACATGCTGTAGGCACATAAATTAGAATTAACTCTACTTTTAACTTTTCTTTCTCTCTCTCTCTCTCTCTCTCTCTCTCTCTCTCTGCAGTCATAGCATTACACAACAACACAGACATCAGTCATACATGAAAGCAGCACAAAGCAAACAGTCGTACCTCTTACCTTTTTCCCTGAGGGCACTGCCATCGACACAAGGTGCCTCCTTGTGTTAAATTGTCTCTCTCTTTTGTATATATATATATATATATATATATATATATATATATATATATATATATATATACACAATAACAATTTGTCCTTAGTTGCTGTGGGATCCGCCCACTATAACCTTGAGGGTACTGCCCTCAACACAAGGCACCTCCTTGTGTTTGTTATTTTATATATTAATAAACTTTTAAGCCTAGTGGGAACTGCCCACTATTACTTTTACATACAATGAATAAGCAAATGTCTGTATTCTACAAGGCAGCAGATACCACGTACCGAACAAGTAACTCAATCATTCAACAAACAGGAACCCTATATACTTAAAAAGCAAAGTCAAGCATTCAACAAACAGGAACCCTATATACTTAAAAAGCAAACTCAATCATTCAACAAACAGGAACCCTATATACTTAAAAAGCAAAGTCAAGCATTCAACAAAACAGGAACCCTATATACTTAAAAAGCAAAGTCAAGCATTCAACAAAACAGGAACCCTATATACTTAAAAAGCAAAGTCAAGCATTCAACAAAACAGGAACCCTATATACTTAAAAAGCAAAGTCAAGCATTCAACAAAACAGGAACCCTATATACTTAAAAAGCAAAGTCAAGCATTCAACAAAACAGTACTTAAAAGCAAGGTCAGTCATTGAACAAAACAGGACATATGCTATACTTAACAGCAGTCAGTCATTTAACAAAGCAGTACACAGTATATACTTAAAATCAGTCAGTCATTTAACAACACAATAAACACATTGCACTATTACCTTGAACTGCAGTTTTTTTTTAAAAAAGAGGAAAAACAGAAAGAAAAACATTTTTTTCCAAAGCCATTTTACCATGTTTAGCCTATATATTTGATCACCCTGAAAAGTTAAGTGTCCGAAGTCTGACCATTCCATACAAAACAGTGTGGAGTTCACAGAAGAGCATTCTGTACTGGGCCCTTATAATTCATTCCACAGTGTTTCACAGCAAGATCAAAGTTCAGATTGAAAGCATGGCACCAAAATGTTAAACTGCAGTTAAAAATACACATAAATAACATTAATTACCTTTAGTCTTGAGTCAAGAATAACTCTTCAGGATGTGCAAAACATTTTCTTTTTATTTAAATCCACATATGTCAGTGCTGGCAGACTATCTACACAATTTAAAGTCAGTTTCACCAAGCAGCAAAAATACATACTCTTTATTTAATTTCTTATCAGTAACATGCATGCAGAATACTGACGTGGTCAAATAGGATTTCTGCAGACCCTCGGGCTTCTCGCTTAATGCTGCACGTGAACAATCATGTTTTTAGTACCAATAATATTTTAGAAATGTACAGGCTACCAGGCTTGTTAAGCAGTATTGTTTCCTGACCTTGTACATTTTAGTACCAGTACATTCTACCTCTCCAGCATTCCTTGTAACTACCCATCCCAGCCTGGGAAGGTCAGAGCTTACATACACTGTGTTCTTTTTCTACCTCTCCAACATTCCTTGCAACTACCCATCCCAGCCTGGGAAGGTCAGAGCTTACATACACTGTGTTCTTTCTTGCTTTCAGAAACCAGTCTTTATAACATTCGTAACCCCTTCAGCACTACTTTCTTTTTACATTCAGTCATCTGTTAATACACTTGCAGCTTGATATTAGAATGCAGTTGTGAAACACTCAGAACTACAATAAGTATTTGTGGTTTGCATAACTATGCATCTATACTACATATCATTTTTAACATGAACAAATATTAAATAAAACATATTTGTGAAGAAATTGTAAGTTAATATGCATTTTGTGTAGAATAATCATGAGAGATGCATTTTTCTCTAACATTACCATGGCTCAGTAATATCTCTCAACATGTCTCCAACTATGTTGCAGCAACCTATCCATACTGCCTCCCCAAACTCTCGAAACCAAACCTACTTAATGACACTCTCACCTTGACCCCAAATATAGACTGATTAACTCCATTTCAACTCAAATTAAAATCAATTAAGTGGAAAAACTACATCCAAAAATAAGAATCAATATTACCCAACATACTAAAATCCTCCTAGGTGAAAATGTTCACCATAACCCTGGCCCCACTTATCAGAGCCAGCGTCAAGACAACTCCCTTCCATGCAATACTCTAACACCACAACACACAATCCCCCTTCTAGTAATCCAGTGTTTGCCCTCATAGAAATTAGAAGCATAAGAAATAAAACTTATGACCTACATGCCTGGATTACCCAACACAATCACAGTCCACGATGCTTTGCCTGAGATGGCCTGCACCTGTCGCCCTTAGGATTCCGGATACTGGCTAAGGCTCTTGCCACCCCTATAGTGCCTTTTTTAGGCAAGGTTCAAATGACAAATTCACCACCGTAACAGGTACAAGCAAGCAAAATCTGAGGGTAATGCTACTCAATGCTAGAAGTCTAAACCTCAAAATGCACTCACTTGAGGCACTCCTTAAAATGGAGAACATTGACATATGTGCAGTGACAGAGACCTGGTTCAAAGCTCCAGAGAGCACCGCTGCATTACCAGGCTTCAATTCATACCACACCTTTCGGCCACCTAACCCAGAAAGAAGCACTAAAGGCAGAGGCGTGTCCATATTCATTAAGGATATCCACACTTCCAGGCTAGTTGCACAGCATAATGCATCCGAGATTATCCAAGTGCAACTAACTCTGGGCAAGACCACAATCCAAATTGTACCTTGCTACAGTCCCCCCACCATGTCCCAGGATTCACACTCCTCATTTCTTGATACATTGGAAAGTATTAGGGTACAACCCAACACCCTAATAATGGGCGATTTCAACTACCCCACCATCAACTGGGAAAACTACTCATGTACCAACTCTTTTGCTCAACATTTTCTAGAATTCATAAATTCCAATGCCTTGGATCAACTTATTCACACCCCCACCAGGGGCAGCAATATCCTAGACCTGGTCATTAACAACATGGGAAACCGGTGTTCCACACCAGAGGTCAATTCCTTGTTGGTCAGATCCGACCACAAGCTAATCAGCCTAGACATCTACATCCCACCCCCACCCCCAATTAGGAAAACCATTGTAAAAGACTTCTCCAAAGCCAACCTCACACTTCTTAAGACAGAAGTGGCAAACTTCATGACACCCATGCAGACGGACAATAGAGGTATGACTGCCGAATCCTACACAAATGCACTTTATAAGCACTTACATGAATGCATGGATCATGCTATCCCTAATAGAATCAAGATGTTATCCTCCAAAAAAAGGAAGCCAATCTGGTGGTCCTCTGCCATAAACAAACTATACAACAGAAGAAAGAAACTGTTGCAAAAAAGAGTAAAATCCCATGACTGGAGGAACTCCCTGGTCAGCCTCAGTAAGAAGCTGAGATCCCTCATAAAATCCTCCAAAGCTAGTTACGAAAACAAAATTGCCACTGACTCTAAAGACAACCACAAATAATTCTATAGCTATGTCAATAATCTAAATGAGAACACTCAGATCTGCTCTGAGTTACAGCACAATGGCACTAAATATACAGAACCAACTGATATTGCCAACATCCTAGCAGATAGGTTCAGTGCTAACTTTACCCCCTTCTCACCCCCTAGAGGGCCCATCTCTATACCGGAAGAATGCAAAGTTCCTATAATCACGGCTGCAAAGGTAAAAAACACACTCTCCAAAGCCAAGAACAGAGCATCCATGGGACCTGATAATATCCCAGGCTGTGTTCTACACGAACTACAGAATGAACTGGCACCCTACCTAAGTACCATGTTCAAACATAGCCTCACCTCAGGCTTTGTACCCACTGAATGGTGCACCGCAACGGTTATCCCACTCCACAAAGGGGGAGCCAAGACGGACCCCGGGAACTACCGCCCCATTAGCCTGACGAGCCTGGTCTGCAAGGCCATGGAATGTATCATCATGGAACTCATAAACAAAGATATTGGTAATCTCCAAACTCTGGACCCTACCCAGTTTGGATTTGTAAAAGGCAGATCATGTCTTCTAAACCTGATTGACTTCTTTGAAGCAGTCACCAAAGCCATAGATGAGGGTAAAATGGTTCACACAGCTTATCTAGATCTCGCCAAGGCTTTCGACACCACCCACCACTCTGGAATTATAGATAAGCTCACTAAACTAGGAATAAATCCCTGTGTCACAAGATGGGTTGCCAACTGGCTCACGGACAGAACCCACACTGTGAAAGTAGCGGATTCCAAATCCGACCTCAGACCAGTGACAAGTGGAGTACCACAGGGTTCAGTCCTGGGTCCTCTCCTGTTTGGTATCTACTTCTCTGAAGTGCAGGCCAACACAGAAGGTCTTTGGCTAACAAAGTTTGCAGATGTCTGCAAACTAAGAGCCATAATCGAAACTCCTAACAATGTGGACAAACTACAAAAGGGCCTCACTGAGACAGATACCTGGTGTCAAAGCCATGGCCTGAAGCTCAATGCCAAAAAGTCATCACCATACCCCTTGGTAAAAACTCTGTACCCATGAACTACCACATAGCTGGTAGTCTACTTAATACTGAAAATGTGATAAGAGACCTTGGGACACAGGTGGACAGTAGTCTCTCCTTTGATAATCACATCGCCACAGTGGTCAGGAAATCCTTCTACATGGCTCATCTCATCACAAAAGGATTCTCATCCAGAAAAAAAGAGGTCATTGTTCCCCTCTACACATCACTCATTAGACCCATTATAGAGTACAACACCCCTTTTGGTATGTACCTCACAAGACATCTACTACAACTGGAAAGACCACAGAAATACCTCACAAAGAGGATTATTGGCCTCAAACAGATGCCCTATGCAGACCATCTCAAAAAACTACAGCTTTACTCCATCACATATCGCCTATTCATGGGCGATCTCTGCCTAACATACAAAGCTATGTCAAACCCAGAGCTGTTGGACATGCTCCACTTAAAGAAATCTGAATCCCTCCGAGCTACACGCTCTAGGGACCTAAACCTTGTCACCACAATAAACAGAACATGCTGGAGGGATAGATTCCTGTCCCAGAGACTTCCCATACTCTGGAACAGAATACCTATCTATGTCAAACAGAGCTCCTCATTAGCACTCTTCAAGAAAAATCTTGATGATTGGATGGGAAATGGGAAATTCACCCCGGGGATCACTTCAGTGGCTCTGCTCGACGGGGGCACAGGAAAATAATTTTCTTGGGTGGCGAAAGCCAGGGTACACTTTTTGGCTGGGCTTGTATGGGCCCTAGGGCCAATAGCCTAGTACCTACCTATGAACCTATGAACAAGCATGATATTCTGTCAATAACTGAAACTTGGCTTAAATGACCGAAACCCCCCCCCCCCCAGCTATAATAACATCCCCATATAAAGAACAATGGTTCTGGTATTGCTCTAATATTTCCCATCAACTACCATATTTTATACGTACAAGAAACTAATAACAAAATTAATTTCATCAGAGCTTCGTATTACTTTTCTGAAAATAAACAAATATAAACAAATACCTATTGTCCTTTGCATCCCTCCTGGTGACAATAGAGCCACACTGGAACATATCTTACATTGGATATCCATAACAATTCCACAAGAAAAAATACTAGCAGGTGATATAAATGTCAACTGGTTGGACATAAACACTAACTCACTTACATCTAGCGTGAACTTATTTGGTTTTACACAACTAATTAACAGCCCCACACATTACAGCAAGATAGTGAGCTCTTTAGTAGAGTGGTTCCTAGTATCAGAGCCTAGTAAATCTGCAGGTACATGTCAGTCTGTCAGTGACTGCAGATTAGTATGTATGTATACCTTTAAGAAGCTTTCCATGGGCTTGCACATGTGTATAAATATGGAGTATGTGGGAGCCAGACTGCCATTTTGTAGAGAGCTGTTGAGATGTAAGCATGCATGTATGTAATGGTCAGTTTGTTTATATTTTATACTGCTGCAATCCATCCTGATGTGTTTCTGTATAATGACGCACATAAATGAACTACCCTGCATGTTCTTCTTGAATCATAATACAGGATGAACAACATGGTGCCAGCATGGGTGCCAGAATCAAGACCAAGAGGCACTCAGTTAATACTGGAGGAATAGGATCATCCCTACTGCATGTACAACTCACAAAACAGGTTAGAAACGAATTCCAGCTACTAAAACTTGCTTAAATGATTTTTTACTTGAAGAATATAAAACAAAGCACTCAGAACACTCAGATGAATTTCTCATTAAAAGAAATGTCCAAAACTGTGACATAGTGATAAAAATATTCAAAATAGTTACAAAAATGTTTGAAAAAATGTCTGAATTGCATAAAATGTATAGAGTAAGGAAAAATACTGCATTTTTTCACTATGTGCTACTTTTTCACATTAATTAAAGCTATTTGAGATATACGAAGTATACAGAGTGTTCACAAGTTTGTCTAGTATTACAGTGCAGTTATTTCGCAAAATATAGCCATTTCAAAGCATCTTTCACAAAGTGCAGTATTTCAAAGAGTTTATTGTGCATTTGAATGCTATTACAAGTACCTGGTATGTGTACATGTTCGTACATAATTACAAGGGCCATATTTGCAGTGTGTTTGCATTCTTTGTTGGCATGGATGAAGGATTTTGTAGACCAGCTCCACTTGTATTTGATAATAATAATGCAGAGAATAGGACAGTGTCTGAGAAGCGTACAATATTTTCATACAAGCTGCATTTTCTGATAAAGATGCATGTACAAAGGCATTTATTCTGCTTAACTTAGCTGGTTCAGAAGCCATAGAAAGAAAACATTCATTTGTGTATACACCTGCTGTGTTTGCAGAGGAGGGGGGAAACCACTATATAGTGGTACTAGCTGAAACAATGGAAGACACTGAGTGCTTAAAATGCAAATTTAGAGAAATGTGTAACCCCCAAATGAATATTACAATGGAAAGGCACTTCTTTTACACAAGGGATCAAAAGCCTGGTGAAACTTTTGCAGCATATATAACTGACGAGAAACAAAGCTAAAATGTGCAAATCTGGTGATTTAAGGGATGAGATGATAAAAGACAGACTTGTGTATGGTGTTAAGAATGATGCTGTAAGAAAGATTTTGCTTTGTGACAATAATTTAACTTTGAATAAGGCCATTGAGATTTGTCAGATATATGAGTTCACAGAAAGGCACACAAATATGCTTACGAATGAGAAATGCATGCTTCCAGTATCTTCTATTGCTAATGTTGATAGTATGCCACATGTGGTTAAAAGAAACAGGCCCAAGCACATGGGGGCTGTTAAAGGTCCTGTGACACTTCCTGGTAAACCTTGTAACTTTCTAGCAAATTGCAGAATATGCACAGACTCAGTGAAGCCCAAAGTTGAGTCAGCAAACTCAAAGCATGTTCCCTCACCTAGCTTCATAGTCAACTGTCGTAATTGTGGTGGTAATCATGTGTCTAAACGAGACACATGCTTAGCTTTTGGTCAGCAATGCCATAGATGTCAAAAGTGGAATCATTTCCAAAGATTATGTAAATCAAAAGAGGCTAATTCTTTTATTAAAAGACAACATTCAAAGAGGCAAGTTGATCAGTTAGAAAGCTGTGACCCTACTTTTTATGTTGATGGTGTGTCTGTGCTTAATGAAACGGCAAATGCAGTAGATTTATGGGCAAAGAATTAAGTATTTTGTACTGCTCAGATAAATGGAAGACTCATAGAACTCAAAATTGACACAGGTTCAAAGTGTAATGTTATGTCAACAGAAACATTTGCTAGAGTTTGTGCTGGTGAGAAGCTTGATTTAGCAAAGTGTGCAAAGCTCGTTGCTTATGGTGGTGAAGAAATTCAGACCGAAGGTTTATAGTTTCATAGTTTAGTACTAGGCTATCTGCCCTGGGGCATTTGTAAGCCTAGACATAGTGATGTGGCTTTCGCAACCCCATAAAATTGTACAAAATGCACAGAATGGGTTTAGAATACTGTGCCTCTGTCTAGTAGTGACACAGTGAAGGTCCCCTTATATAATAGAATTAGTTTACTGTGCCCCTGTCTAGTAGTGACACAGATGTGACCCTTGGGGTAAACTTACGATCTCCCATTCACTCATCAAGATTTCTCTTGAAGATGAGTCAGTGAGGGGCTCTGCCTAACATGAACTGGAATCTTGTTTCAGAGCATGGGAAGCCTCTGGGTTATGAATCTATCCCTCCAGCATGTCCTATTCATACTTGTGCCGAGGTTTAAGTCTTTAGCTCTCGTGGTTCTGATGGATTTGGATTTTTTGAGGTGGAGCATGTCCATCAGTTCCTGATTGGACATGGCCTTGTACGTCAGGCAGAGATCACCTCTGAGCAGGCGGTATGCTACTGAATAGAGCTGGAGTTTCTTTAGTCTGGCAGAATAAGACATATGTTGGAGACCCTTGATCCTCTTGGTGAGGTACTTTTGTGGTCTCTCCAGCTGTTGCAAATGCCAGGTGAGGTACATACCAAATGGGGCATTGTACTCAATCATGGGTCTGATGAGGGAGGAGTAAAGGGGTACAATGACATCCTTGGATCTGGATGTGAATCCCTTCATGATAAGGTGTGCAAGGTAGAATGTTTTTCTAACCACTTTGGCAACGTGGGTGTCAAATGAGAGGTCGCTGTCGACTTGGGTCCCTAGGTCTCTGATTACTTTTTCCGTACTCAGTGGGTTGCTGTCTATGTGATAATTTGTAGGTACTTTGTTTTTCCCAAAGGGGATGACTATACATTTTTTGGCATTTAGTTTAAGGCCCTGACTCCGGCACCAGTTGTCCATTTTTGTGAGGCCTTTTTGTAGGATGTATGTGTCCGCTGGTGTATTGACTATGGCGCCTAGTTTGCAGTCATCTGCGAACTTTGTCAGCCACAACCCTCCCATGTTTGCTTTAACATCTGAGAAATAAATGCTGAACAAGAGGGGTCCCAGGACAGATCCCTGTGGGACACCACTTGTGACTGGCTTTGAGTCTGACATTGCTCCAGCGATTTTAACTTTATGGATTCTGTCCTTAGCCAGTTTGCAACCCATCTAGTGACATAAGGGTTTACATTTAAGCTGTTGAGCTTATCTATGATGCCTGAGTGGGGTATTGTGTCGAAGGCCTTAGCCAAGTCCAGGTAGGCTGTATGGACTGTTTTGCCCTCATCAATGGCTCTAGTGACTGTTTCGAAAAAGTCAACCAGGTTCAAAAGGCAGGATCTGCCCTTTACAAAGCCGAACTGGGTGGGGTCAAGTGTCTGTAGGTCCCCAACGTCTCTGTTTATGAGTTCCATAATGATTCTTTCCATAGCTTTGCAGACCAGGCTGGTTAAGCTTATGGGGCGGTAGTTCTCAGGGTCTGTAGAGGTACCCCCTTTGTGGAGCGGGACCACTGTTGCTGTAACGCCAGTGTTCAGGTACTTATCCTGTAGTAAGGCTAAGGTTAAATAGCATTTTTATGTACGGGTTTAGCTCCTCTTGGAGTTCATGTAGCATGCAACCCGGGATACCATCAGGTCCCATTGATGCTGTGTTTTTAGCTTTGCTGAGGGCGGCTCTCACCTGGACATCTGAGATGACAGGGAGATTACATTCAGCTGGGATAAGTATTTCTTCTTTTGGGGGGTGAGGGAGGGGAGAAATTTGCACTGAACCTGTCAGCCAGAATGTTGGCAATATCTGTGGGTTCAGTGTATTTTTTGTTGTTGTGAACTAACTCTGAGCATATCTGAAGGTTTCCGCCCAGGTTTCTAACATAGCTGAAGAAGGCTTTGTGGTTATCTTTAGTGTCCTTAGCGATTTTTGTCTCAAAGTTGGCCTTGGATGTTTTTATGAGAGAAGTAGTTTTCTGCTAGTGTTGCTCAGAGATGTCTTCCCTTTATGGGATTTTGCTCTGTCGTGCAGTAGCTTCCTTCTTTTGTTATACAATTTTTTTATGGCTGAGGTCCACCAGACAGGACGCTTGCCTTTGGTGGAGAGGGACTTGGATTTATTTGGGATTGCATGATCCATGCATTCTTGGAGATGTCCATAGAAAGCATTTGTGAAGGATTCAGCATTGTGGGATGTGGTATCCACTGGCCCAGTGGGCTTAAAGGATACCATGTCAGTCTTAAGAAGAGTGAAGTCTGCTTTTGAGAAGTTTTTCACTGTGGTCTTTTGTGCTGGGGTGGAGGTGGGATATGTATATCCAGGGTGATTAGTTTGTGGTCAGATCTCACTAGTGAGGGGTATACCTCCGGTGTGGAGGATTTTGTCCCCATGTTTGTTAGATCAGGTCTAGTATATTATCTCCCCTAGTGGGAGAGGTGACTAGTTGTTCCAGTGCATTTGAATTTATGAATTCCAGGAACCTTTGGGCTAGGGTGTTAGGGCTAGAATAATGTACCCAATCTATGTTAGGGTAGTTGAAGTCCCCCAGTATGATGGTATTTTGTGATACATTCATATCCTCTAATGTCTTCAGGAAGGCTGAGTGGGTTTCCTGAGATTGGGAGGGTGGTCTGTAACATGCTACCAGTTGTATAGCAGTTTTGCCTATGGTTAGTTGCACCTGTATGGTCTCCGATGCTTCATGTGTTGCTACTAACCTGGAGGTGTGGGTATCCTTGATGAGTATGGACACTCCCCCTCCCTTTGTGGTTCGGCCCGGGTTTTGGAGCCGAAAAGCATGATACGAGGTATAGTCTGGTAGCGCTGGTGTGCTCTCAGGAGCCTTGAACCAGGTTTCAGTTACTGCACAGACGTCTATGTTCTCCATACTGAGGAGTGCATCGAGTGCCTGCATCTTGAGATTTAGACTTCTGGCGTTGAGCAGCATTACCCTTAGTTTTTTTCCATTTTTTGTTATCTAAGGAGGTGGGTTTGTCTTTTGAGCCTTGCCTAAAAAAGGCACTATGGGGGTGGCAAGAGCCTTAGCCAATATCTGGAAGCCCAGTGGTGACAGGTGCAAGCCGTCCCTTGCGAAGCAGAGTGGCTTGTCCAACATGTCATCACAGGCAGACAAACATTGGATCCCCTTAGAATGACACCAGTACTTGAACCAATTATTAAAGCTGATCATCTTGTCTTTGTATTGTGGCATCATTCTTGGTGAGGGCAAGATGCTGCTCAGGGTCAGTCATACCAGCCTGGGCTACATAATCAGAGAGCTCCTCAATGTCTCTTTTCATGTAATTGCTTTTAGTAATGCTTTCATGTTACTCTGCTGGAAACAGCTATGATTTGCAAATGTATGTAGTCAAAAGGCACCTACAGTCATTATTAGGCCTCAAAGACAGTTTCAGAATGGGATAACTTTCATTTAATAAGGAAGTCCATCATGTAAGTTTGAAATGCCACTGTTCTAATTTTGCCCAGTATATTTTTTCTACCTATGCTATCAAGACAACCTAAGCAAACTCCCAGTTGTGTACTCCATGAAGTTAAACCCCGAAATCAGCCCAGTTGTCAGACCAGCCCAGAAAGTTCCAGTAGCTATGCAGAACAGAGTCAAAGCCGAGCAAGATAAAATGATGCAACAAGATGTGATTTGTCCTGTTGGTTCATTTAACCCAACCGAATGGGTCTCTTCCATGGTAGTAGCTCATAAGAAAAGCTCAGATGATATCAGAATATGTATTGATCCACGAGATTATAACAAAGCACTGAAAATACCTCTTCATCCAATGTGTAATGTCAAATGAGTTGCTGCTCTTATGCCAAATAATACTGTTGTTTTCTGTTTTGGATGCAAAGAGTTCATGTTGGCAAATTTTGCTTAACTGAAAGTCTTCATTGCTAACCACTATCAGTACTCCTTTTGGCAGGTACAGATTTTTGAGAATGCCATTTGGGATAAATTCTGCTAGTGAAGTCTTCCACCATGCCATGGAACAATTTTTTTCTGATTATTTGTCTGCTCAGGTCACTCCAAAGCAAATACAAATATGACTCAGTCATTGTACATGCTGGCGTGAATGACCTGAGACGTACCTCCCTCGACTACATGAAAAGAGACATAGAGGAGCTCTCTGATCATGTCGCCCAGGCCGGTAT
This sequence comes from Protopterus annectens, assembly GCF_019279795.1. Classification (NCBI taxonomy): domain Eukaryota; kingdom Metazoa; phylum Chordata; order Ceratodontiformes; family Protopteridae; genus Protopterus; species Protopterus annectens. The sequence goes on from NC_056733.1 coordinate 947,850,850, forward strand.
GACCCTGACCTTGAGCAGCATCTTACCCTCACCTAGAATGATGCCACAGTATAAAGACAAAATGATCGATTTTAACAATTGGCTAAAATTTTGGTGTCATTCAAAGAGGATCCAGTGTCTGTCAGCCTGGGATGACATGCTCAACAAGCCACGTTGCTTTGCTAGGGACGGCTTGCACCTGTCACCCCTGGGCTTTTGGATATTGGCAAAGGCTCTTGCCACCCCCATAGTGCCTTTTTTAGGCAAGGCTTAAAAGTCAAACCCACCTCCATAGACAGCACAAGGAACAAGAAACTAAGGGTAATGCTGCTAAACACCAGAAGTCTTAACCTCAAGATGCATGCACTCGAAGCTCTCCTCAGTATGGAGAACATCGATATCTGTGCAGTGACAGAAACCTGGTTCAAGGCTCCACAGAGCACCCCAGCACTACCAGGTTATACCTCATATCATGCTTTTCGGCCCCAAAACCCGGACCGAACCACAAAAGGAGGGGGAGTTTCCATATTTATCAAGTATATCCACACCTCCAGGTTAGTGGCATTGCACGAAGCATCGGAGACCATTCATGTGCAACTGACAGTGGGCAAGACTGCTTTTCAGTTTATAGCATCCTACAGACCACCCTCTCAAAGTCAGGAATCCCACTCGGCTTTCTTGAAAACATTGGAGAACATGAAGATCTCTCCGAACACCATTATATTAGGCGACTTCAACTACCCAAACATAGACTGGGAGCATTACTCAAGCCCCAGCACCTTAGCCCAAAGGTTCCTGGAATTTATAAACTCAAATGCTATGGAACAACTAGTCACCACTCCCACAAGAGGGGAAAACATACTAGACCTGATCATTACCAACATGGGGACTCTATGCTCCATACCAGAAATATATCCCTCATTGGTAGGATCAGACCATAAATTAATTTCACTGGATATCCACATCCCGACCCCACCCCCAGCCCAGAAAACCACAGTGAAAAACTTCTCAAAAGCGAACTTCACACTTCTCAAAACCGAAGTGGAATCCTTCAAGGCCCCAGGGCCAGTGGAAACTACGGCCCAAACTGCAGAATCCTATATAAATGCATTCTACGGACATCTCCAGGAATGCATGGATCATGCTATCCCAAACAAAATCAAGGCCCAATCATCCAAAGGCAGGCATCCAGTCTGGTGGACCTCAGCCATAAATAAACTGTACAACAGAAGGAGGAAGCTACTACATGATAGAGCAAAATCCCTAAAAGGGAAGGCATCTCTGATCAGTACTAGCAAAAAATTACAATCCCTCATAAAATCCTCCAAGGCCAGCTTCGAGAGAAAAATTGCACAGGACACTAAAGACAATCATAAGGCTTTTTTCAGTTATGTTAGGATCCTGGGATGCAACTCCCAGACTTGTTCTGAGTTGATTCTAAGCGACAAAAAATACACTGAACCCACAGACATCACCAATATCCTGGCAGACAGGTTCAGTGCAAACTTCTCCCCCCCCCACACACAAAAGAGCAAGTATCTATCCCGGCAGAGTGCAGCCTCCCAAACATCTCTGATGCTCAGGTGAAGGCTGCCCTCTCCAAAGCAAAAAACACTGCTTCCATGGGACCAGATGGCGTCCCAGGTTGCGTCCTACATGAACTCCAAGAAGAACTAATCCCTCAAGTAAAACTGCTGTACAATCTCAGCCTCACTACAGGATATGTGCCCAAAGAATGGCGTACAGCAACAGTGGTCCCACTCCACAAAGGTGGCGCTTCTGCGGACCCTGGAAACTATCGCCCCATAAGCCTGACTAGACTAGTCTGCAAGGCTATGGAGAGGATCATCATGGAACTCATAAACAAAGACATTGGGGACCTACAGACACTAGATCCTACCCAATTTGGTTTCGTCAAGGGCAGATCCTGTCTTTTGAACCTGGTCGACTTCTTCGAAACAGTCACCAAGGCCATAGATAAAGGGAAGGTAGTCCACACAGCCTATATCGACCTCGCAAAGGCATTTGACACAATACCCCACTTGGGCATCATAGATAAGCTATCCAGCCTAAATATAAACCCCTGTGTCACAAGATGGGTTGCAAACTGGCTCAAAGATAGAGCCCACAGAGTCAGAGTTGCTGGAGCCATGTCAGACTCGAAACCAGTCACAAGTGGCATCCCACAAGGTTCTGTCCTGGGACCACTCTTGTTCGGTATTTACTTTTCTGAGGTACAGGGCAACGTGGGAGGACTATGGCTCACCAAGTTCGCAGATGACTGCAAACTGGGCACCATAATCGACTCTCCAGCTGACACAGACATCCTTCAAAAAGGTCTTGCAGAGACGGATAACTGGTGCCAGAGCCATGGTCTAGAGCTAAATGCCAAAAAGTGTATAGTCATACCCTTTGGCAAAAACAATGTGCCCACAAATTACCACATAGCTGGTAACCCATTAAGTACAGAGAAAGTAATTAGGGATCTGGGGACCCAAGTTGACAGCAATATCTCCTTTGACAACCACATTGCCAAAGTGGTTAGAAAGACCTTCTACATAGCCCACCTTATCATGAAAGGATTCACATCTAGATCAAGAGAGGTAATCGTGCCCCTTTATTCATCCCTCATCAGACCCATCATAGAATACAATGCCCCCTTTGGGATGTACCTTACCCGACACCTGCAGCAATTAGAAAGACCCCAAAAGTACCTCACCAGGAGGATCAAGGGACTCAAACAGATGCCATATGCTGCTCGGTTAAAAAAACTCCAGCTCTACTCAGTTGCATACCGCCTACTTCGAGGTGATCTATGCCTGACATATAAAGCTATGTCCAACCCAGAATTAATGGACATGCTCCACTCAGTAAATCTAAATCCCTTACAGCCACGCGCTCGAGGGACTTGAACCTCAGCACAGAAATAAATAGAACATGCTGGAGGGACAGATTCATAAGCCAGAGGCTCCCTTTGCTCTGGAATAGAATTCCAATTCATGTTAGGCAGGGCACCTCACTGACTCTCTTCAAGAAGAATCTTGATGTGTGGATGGGGGATTGTAGGTTTGTCCCGGGGATTACTTCCGTGTCACTATAGACAGAGGCACAGTAAACTAAACTTTAAAAAAGGGCACAATATACTCAAATTAAGGGGTGGTGTAAGCCAAACACAATCGGGCTAGGCTTATAAATGCTCCAGGGCAGATAGCCTAGTATGAACCTATGAACCTATTATAGTAGCTGATGTTCTAGTGGGAGGTAATGGTGAAGCCAAGCATGAAAGAAATCTTAAGAAAGTTCTGGAAAGAGAACGTGAAGTGAATCTTAAAGGGACAATCCCAGGGATTTTTTTGTTTTGATTCAACCTTTGTTTACAATTCAGGTTTCCCTTTCTGAGCATACTCACCCTCAGCTGAGGGGGGTGGGGGAAGAGTGCCTGCAGGAAGTTTCAAAGGTGTCAGCTAAATTTCATCTCAAATTGCAGTTGTACTGACAACTCCTCTCCCTCTGAGCCATTCATTACCTTAATCTGTGCATTTTACACATTGAGAAAAGTAGCCTTTCAGGCATTTTACGACTTGCCTGCTGCTGCTACTCTACAAAGCACATCAGTAATGCAAGGCTTTTAAAACGTTAGTAAACAGAGTTTTTTTTTTTTTGTTTGTTTCTTTCATTTCGTATTTTATTCTGTGGTAACTGTGAATCCTGGCCAAATACAACTATTTTATGACATGGCTTCTACCTACAGAAAGCATCTGAGTGAGGCAAACAATAGTGGAAACCATATTTTTCTTTCTTTCATTTCATGTTTTACTGTGTTCTGATTTTTGAATACTAGCCTGGTGTAGTAACTTTCTGACCTGCCAGTAATTCCATAGAAAGCAGGTGTGTGACAGAAGGTTGGAGCGTCAGTAGACTGACAGAAGGTTGGAGCGTTGGTAGACTGACAGAAGGTTGGAGCGTCAGTAGACTGACAGAAGGTTGGAGCGTCGGTAGACTGACAGAAGGTTGGAGCGTTGGTAGACTGACAGAAGGTTGGAGCGTTGGTAGACTGACAGAAGGTTGGAGCGTTGGTAGACTGACAGAAGGTTGGAGCGTTGGTAGACTGACAGAAGGTTGGAGCGCTGGTAGACACACTCTTCAGTTCCTTTCGTTTTCTAGTTTATGTGCTGATTTCTGAATAGCTGATTTATAGCTACTGGCCAAATGCACTTCCTAGTGTACATGCTACATCTTAGTGAGTTACTGCACTGTATTATGTTTTCAACACTTCTTTCTCTTTTAACCTTATATCTGTATGAATCTGTTTCTAGTTCCACTGTTATTATATATAAACAAATAACTGAAATGATACTGTACAGCTTTTGGGATCATTCTAACAGCTTGCAGTACCTAACGAGTGTCTTGATTCCTGGTCTGACAATGATTAATCCTACATGGTAACATTTAAAATGTTTCCATTCCAACTTAATCACATGACAGCATACCTCTCAACCTCTTAACACAAAAATCTGGACAAAACTTAAAATAATAAGGAACAAATGTCCAAAAATAGAGACAAATTTTAAATACTGCTCTAATAAACTTAGAAAGTTGCTAGAATAACAGGACTTCTTAGTGTGCATTTTCTAAAGGATATGAGGTCTGAAACTCAAATGTCTGTCATCATTTAGTAACTTCAATCCTCACTGATTTCCCAGAAAATCAAAATTGTATGAGAAACAGACCAAAAATATGAGGCAGAAATCTGGACATTCAGGTAAAATCTGGACAGTTGAGAGGTATGCATGGTAGTTATGATGGAGCAAAGTGACAGTAACTACAGTTGTGTAAAATCTTACCATAATAGTTGATGTCCTTCTCTCCTCTGGTGCAGTATTCGGTACAAAAGGGGTGTATCGTCATTGCTAGCCCGTCAGCTGGCCAGTATAAATAAGCTTAAAAGAAATATTGGTTGTGCCATACTTCACATTTATGCTATGCACACAGAACATTGTGCAAAAAGGGACTTACAAATGCAACTACCTATAACTATATTGCTCCAGAAGAGAACAGACGTCATAGCTAAAGATTCCAAAGACAACCACAAGGCATTCTATAGCTATGTCAAGAATCTAAATGGCAGTGCTCAGATCTGCTCTGAGCTACAACAGAATGGCATTAAATATACTGATCCCAAGAATATTGCCAATATCCTGGCAGATCGATTCAGTGTCAACTTCACCCCCCTCTCACCCCCTAAACGGCCCATCTCAAAGCTGAAAGATTGCCAAATTCCAGTAATATCGGCCACACAGGTAAAAACCACACTCTCCAAAGCTAAGAATACAGCATCCATGGGACCAGATGACATCCCGGGCTGTGTACTACATGAACTACAAAATGAACTGGCACTTCACCTAAGCGTCATGTTTAATCATAGCCTTACCTCAGGCTTCGTGCCCACTGAGTGGCGCACAGCTACAGTAATCCCACTCTACAAGGGGGGATCCACCTTGGATCCTGGGAACTACCACTCCATCAGTCTGATAAGCCTGAGCTGCAAGGCCATGGAGCGTATTATCATGGAACTTGTAAACAAAGACATTGGCAACCTACAAACACTGCACCCCACCCAGTTTGGGTTTGTGAAGGGACGATCTTGTCTCCTAAACCTGACTGACTTCTTTGAATCAGTCTCTAGAGCTGTGGACGAATGTAAGGCAGTCCACACAGCCTATCTGGTCCTTGCCAAGGCCTTTGACACCATCCTCCACTCTGGAATCATAGATAAACATACTAAGCTGGGCATTAATCCCTACGTCATTCAATGGGTTGCCAACTGGCTTACTGACAAAACCCACACTGTAAAAGTAGCCGACTCCAAATCCAGCTCCAGACAAGTGACAAGTGGAGTAATGCAGGGTTCAGTCCTGAGACCGCTCTTGTTTGGCATCTACTTCTCTGAAGTACACACCAACACTAAGGGACTCTGGCTAACAAAGTTTGCAGATGACTGCAAACTGGGAGCCATTATTGAATCCCCAAATTATGTGAATATTCTACAAAAGGGCCTTACAGAAACAGATGCTTGATGCCAGAGCCATGGGCTCAAGCTCAATGCCAAAAAATGTATAGTTATCCCCTTTGGGAAAAAACATGTACCCGTGAATTACCACATAGGTGGCAGTACACTAAACACCGAAAGTGTGATAATAGACTTAGGGACACAGGTGCACAGTGATCTCACCTTCGATAACCACATCACCACAACAGTCAGAAAATCCTTCTATGTGGCACACCTCATCACTAAGGGCTTTTCATCCAGAAAAAAGCAGGTTATTATCCCACTGCACTCATCCCTCATTAGACCCATTATAGAATATAACGCCCCGTTTGGTATGTACCTCTCAGGACATCTGCAACAACTGGGTGGCGCAGTTGGTGCAGCGGTTAATGCTGTCGCCTCACAGCAAGAGGTTCTCCAGTTCGATTCTTGGCTGGGGTGCCTTCTGTGTGGAGTTTGCATGTTCTCCCTGTGTTCGCGTGGGTTTCCTCCGGGTACTCCGGTTTCCTCCCACATTTCTAAAGACATGCTTCTGGAGCATTTCTCCCCGGGCCTCCTCTGAAAACAGGATCTATGGAACCTAGTCGGACTTTCCTGGTCAACAAAATGTTAAATAAATAAATAAAACTGGAAAGGCCGCAGAAATACTTCACTAAAAGAATCACAGGCCTAAAGCAGATGCCGTATGCTGACTGTCTAAACTCCAGCTATACTCTGTTGCATATTGTCTGCTCAGAGGCGATCTCTGCAAGGCCATGTCAAACCCAGAGCTGTTGGACATGTTACACTTAAAGAAATCCCAATCCCTCAGAGCCACATGCTCCAGGTTGTCATCACAATGAACAAAACATGCTGGAGGGATAGATTCCTGACCCAGAGACTCCCCAGACTCTGGAATAGACTGCCCATACATGTCAAGCAGAGCGCCTCCTTGGCCCTCTTCAAAAGGAACTTTGACGATTGGATGAGAGATAGGAAACTCACCCCGGGGATCATGTCAGTCTCCCTGCTAGACAGGGGTCCAGGGAAGTAAATATTGTGCAAAGAAATGGCCTGGGAATTGTTATGGCTAGGCTTGTATAGGCCTAGGGCTGATAGCCTAGTACCAACCTATGAACCTACAGAACAAAGGAGTCCATACACATCCAGAAGGAAAAAATGCAGAACAAACAAGAGGGGGTTGGAGGGAGGGAGCAAATACTGCCACAGTGAAGAGTAGGACATCTACTGTTATGGTAGGATTTTACACAACTGTACTATGTCATTCTATATTACTTGCAGTAATGGTACAGAAGGGAGAGTAAAAAAGCTGAAGCACAGAATGGGAGGTGGAAAGCTGAGAAGAGCCCTCAAAAAAACCCATATATATATATATATATATATATATATATATATATATATATATATATATATATATATATATATGGCTTACTATCAAAATTTAGATTGGCACTTATGTGAAGCTGGGAGGGTCAAAATGCTGTTTTCAAGTTTTCATAATGCTGATCCAAAAACTGTTCGACTCCACAGTAGCGAATGGTAGTGTATATTTGCTAATGTGGGTGGGTGGGTGGCCTAATGGTAAAGGTGTTTGCCTTACAAACACAAGGTGCAGGGTTTGAGTCTCACAAGGAATAATTGGCTAGGCTTAAAATGGCTCACAAGGGCAGTTAGCTTAGTACTAATCTATGAACCTATGAACCTATGTAGAATCAAAGTTCTGATAACAGATTCTACTAAAGTGGGGATTAGGAAATGTAGAGAATAAAAAGCAAAGCACTTCTTCACATCGTGAGCAGTTTATTAATGAACAAAGCTTTCAGACATGTGGAAACACTGAGGAAGGACTTGATGTCTGAAAGCTTTGTTCATTAATAAACTGCTCACATGGACTCTGCCCTTCTGAGCTGGGAATTTCTGGTTAAAGGCTTATAGTGCATGCATATCTGAACTGCTTCTTACTGGAGTTGGTGCGCCTTGTTTGCTGTGGCATAGACTGGATTTGGGCCTGCTGGATCTAGCTTTGTTTGTGTAACTTGAGCACTAATCCAGGCATTCTCTAAAGTATTCAATTGTATTTATTACTGCTTGGTAGTAACTTGATTAAAGTGTAGCTATCATTCTAAGTCTTTTGGATTAAGCACTTGGGCTTCAGACCAGTTGTTTTACATTAGGAAGGTTTGTGGCATGCATTGTGGTGGCAGGACAGGTAGCATTCATCCTTCTAAGTTGGGAACTGCTGATTGAGAGCCCAGTGTCTGTTATTCTTAAAGTGTATTAAAATGTTCTGGTTTAAGCACTTGGGCTTCAGGCCAGTTATTTTACATTAAGAAGGTTCGTGGTCTGCACTCTTGTGGGAGAAGAGGCTGGACTCTGCCCTTCTGAGCTGGGAATTTCTGGTTAAAGGTTTATAGTGCCTGAGTATCTGAACTGTATCTTACTGAAATTGGTACACCTTGTTTGCTGTAGCATAGACTAGATCCAGGCCTGCTAAATCTAGCTTTGTTTATGTGCTTGTTGTTTGTTTGCTTGTTATTTCCCTGGAACGCTAATTCCACCTAATACGCGGCTTCTCAGCGCTTCTGTGGATCACTAGTGATATCTGCATTGCTTACTGTACTTATTTCCTTGTTTCACTTGAAAGAAGTTACTGTTTGTCGTTTTTGCATTTAAGTTACCTGTAACACATTGCACTTAAGTTACCTGGCACTTGCTCACTAAAGCAATTATATAAGTCAGCACTAAAAATTAAAAGCACTACACCCTCACTCCCCATTAGCCCTTGTTTTCAATTATAAAGGAATTCCCAATATTATTCTAGCATGTCCAAAGGTCAGTTGTCAATCTCCTCTCCGGTCCAGCTGGTGAATCTGGGAATCTTGAGGCAATGTTACAACTGCCTCATGTACACAGACAACCCTCTCCTCCTCCCAACAAATTCCAGCACATGTGAGAGATGCAACCATATAGCCAAACTGGAGGCTAATCTCTCTCAACTCAGTACTGGCATAACCAGTCAGGAGGAGAAGGAAACCACACTCACTACAATTCCAGTCTCACATAGACCTACCACGACAGCAAACCAAACACATAATCACACAAAAACATACTTGGAGGCTCTAAATAAAGATCTGCCTAAGCAGCAGAGACCTCCAAAGCAGACACCCAAGCAACCGCTACCCCAAAACAAAACACGTGCAACACATATCTCACAAAGCCAGTGTGCCGAACAGTCACAGCCCTTAAGACTAAACAACACACCTGATACACTTGTAATAGGTGACTCTATCATCAGGCACACTGACGTCCCGGTCACCAGGCTGAACAAGGAGAGGGTCACGGTGAGCATCCTGTCAGGCGCTAGGATCCGCCACATAACTCAAGCACTCAGGTCACTCCAAGGCAAGTACAAATATGACTCAGTCATTGTCCATGCTGGTGTGAATGACCTGAGACGTACCTCCCTGGACTACATGAAAAGAGACATAGAGGAGCTCTCTGAGCATGTAGCCCAGGCCGGTATGACCCTGACCTTGAGTAGCATCTTACCCTCACCAAGAATGATGCCACAATATGAAGACAAGATGATCAATTTCAACAATTGGCTTAAGTACTGGTGTCATTCAAAGGGGATCCAATGCCTGTCAGCTTGGGATGATATGCTCGACAAGCCACGATGCTTCGCTAGGGACGGCTTGCACCTGTCACCCCTGGGCTTTCGGATATTGGCAAAGGCTCTTGCTACCCCATAGTGCCTTTTTTAGGCAAGGCTCAAAAGACAAACCCACCTCCATAGGTATCACAAGGGATAAGAAACTAAGAGTAATGCTACTCAACGCCAGAAGAATAAACCTCAAGATGCACGCACTCGAAACTCTCCTTAGCATGGAGAACATTGAGATCTGTGCAGTAACAGAAACCTGGTTCAGGGCTCCCGAGAGCACCCCAGCACTACCAGGTTATACCTCATACCATGCTTTTCGGCCACAAAACTTGGACCGAACCACAAAAGGAGGGGGAGTATTGATATTCATCAAAGATACCCACACCTCCAGGTTGGTGGCAAAGCAGGAAGCATCAGAGACTATCCATGTGCAACTATCAGTGGGTAAAACTGCCTTCCAGTTTATAGCCTGCTACAGACCACCCTCCCAAACCCAGGAACCCCACTCGGCCTTCCTGAGAACACTGGAAAATATGAAGGTCTCTCCAAACACCATTATACTGGGCGACTTCAACTACCCAAACATAGACTGGGAGCATTACTCTAGCTCCAACACCCTAGCCCAAAGGTTCCTAGAATTTATAAACTCAAATGCTATGGAACAACTTGTTACCACTCCCACAAGAGGGGAAAACATACTGGACCTGATCATCACCAACATGGGGACTCTATGCTCCAGACCAGAAATGTATCCCTCACTGGTAAGATCAGACCATAAACTAATCTCACTGGATATTCACATCCCGACCCCACCCCCTGCCCAGAAAACCACCGTGAAAAACTTCTCTAAAGCAAATTTCACACTCCTCAAAACCGAGGTGGAATCCTTCAAAGCCCCTGGGCCTTTGGAAAATACGGCCCAGACCGCAGAATCCTTTATAAACGCATTCTATGAACACCTTCAGGAATGCATGGATCATGCAATCCCAAATAAAACCAAGACCCAGTCCTCCAAAGGCAGATGTCCTGTCTGGTGGACCCCAGCCATAAACAAACTATACAATAGAAGGAGGAAGCTACTAAATGATAGAGCAAAATCCCAAAAAGGGAAGGCATCACTGATCAGTATTAGCAAAAAACTACAGGCACTCATAAAATTGTCTAAGGCCAGCTTTGAGAGAAAAATTGCACAGGACACTAAGGATAATCACAAGGCTTTCTTTAGTTATGTTAGGAACCTGGGTGGTAATTCCCAGATATGCTCAGAATTAGTCCAAAATGACAAAAAATACACCGAACCCACAGACATTGCCAACATCCTAGCTGACAGGTTCAATGCAAACTTCTCCCCCTCTCCCCACCAAAAGGGCAAATATCTATCCCAGCAGAGTGCTGCCCCCCCTGACATCTCAGATGCTCAGTTAAGAGCCGCCCTCTCCAAAGCAAAAAACACATCATCAATGGGACCAGACGGTGTCCCGGGCTGCATCCTACATGAACTCCAAGAAGAGCTAAACCCAAACATAAAACTACTGTTCAATCTCAGTCTTTACAGGATATGTGCCCAAAGAGTGGCGTACAGCAGCAGTGGTCCCTCTCCATAAAGGTGGTGCCTCAACGGATCCTGGAAACTATCGCCCCATAAGCCTGACTAGCTTGGTCTGCAAAGCTATGGAAAGGATCATCATGGACCTCATAAATAAAGATATTGGGGACCTACAGACACTGGATCCTACCCAGTTCGGCTTTGTTAAGGGCAGATCCTGCCTCTTAAACCTGGTTGATTTCTTTGAAACAGTCACCAAGGCCATTGACGAGGGGAAGGTAGTCCACACAGCCTACCTGGACCTCGCAAAAGCCTTCGATACAATACCCCACTCAGGCATTATAGATAAGCTCACCAGCTTAAATATAAACCCCTATGTCACTAGATGGATTTCAAACTGGCTCAAGGACAGAAGCCACATGGTTAGAATTGCTGGAGCCATGTCAGACTCCAAACCAGTTACAAGTGGTGTCCCACAAGGCTCAGTCCTGGGACCTCTCTTGTTTGGTATATATTTCTCTGAGGTACAGGCCAACACGGAAGGACTGTGGCTGACCAAGTTCGCAGATGACTGCAAACTGGGTGCCATAATCGACTCTCCAGCCGACACAAGGGCCTCATAGAAACAGACAACTGGTGCCAGAGCCATGGCCTCAAGCTAAATGCCAAAAAGTGTATAGTCATCCCCTTTGGCAAAAACAAAGTGCCCACAAATTACCACATAGGTGGTAATCCATTAAGTACAGAAGAAGTAATTAGGGACCTGAGGACCCAAGTTGATAGCAATCTCTCATTTGACAACCACGTGGCCAAAGTGGTTAGAAAAACATTTTATATAGCCCACTTAATCATGAAGGGATTCATATCTAGATCAGGGGAGGTCATTGTGCCGCTTTACTCATCCCTCACCAGGCCCATAATTGAGTACAATGCCCCTTTTGGGATGTACCTTACCAGACACCTGCAGCAGCTGGAAAGACCCCAAAAGTACCTCACCAAGAGGATCAAAGGGCTCAAACAGATGCCATATGCTGCCCGGTTAAAGAAACTCCAGCTCTACTCAGTGGCACACTGCCTGTTCAGAGGCGATCTGTGCCTGACGTATAAAGCCATGTTCAACCCAGAATTAATGGATATGCTGCACCTCAGAAAATCCAAATCCCATCGAGCTACGCGCTCGAGAGACTTGAACCTCAGCACTGAAATAAATAGGACATGCTGGAGGGACAGATTCATAACCCAGAGGCTCCCTTCACTCTGGAATAAAATCCCAGTCCAGGTTAGGCAGAGTCCCTCATTGACTCTCTTCAAGAGGAATCTTGATGAGTGGATGAGAGATCGTAGGTTTATACCGGGTATCACTTCTGTGTCACTGTTAGACAGAGGCACAGTATACTAACCTCGAAAAAGGGCATAGCAAAATAAATTTAAAATGGGTGGGGAAAGCCAAACACATTCTGGTTAGGCTTATAAATGCCCCGGGGCAGATAGCCTAGTATGAACCTATGAACCTATGAACATTGTGATAAAGTGCTTTGCTTTTTATTCTGTACTTTGGTTGTTGGTGCAGCACTTTATCAGCCTAAACATCTTTGCCTTTGTGGATTGGGAACTGAACCCTTTTTTCACTGTAGTGTAATCTCAAAGTTGGAATATAAAATATGTAGGTGGTATAGTGGGTGCAGGAGGGCTTGGCCCCCTGCAAAAACGTTACTGCTAACACAGACTTTCAACATTGAAACTTTTGATGTTCTAATATCAATTCTGTGTTACCATTTCCAAAATGTTAGTAATTCATTAATACCAATTTCGGCAAACTGGTTTGATCAAAAGGTAGAAAATTATTTTGATTTCTAACATTTTGATAGTAAACCTCTCTCTCTCTTTATATATATATATATATATATATATATATATATATATATATATATATATATATATATATATATATATATATACACACACACACACACACACACACACACACACACACACACACACACACACACACACACACACACACACACATATACACAAAGATGTGGTAGGACTGATAAACCTACAAACTAACACAACAGATTATATACATTTAAAGAATCTTATGTAAAACAGTTTTGGTTGCACAAAGGTAGTGAAAAGGTTTGCTAATAGCATCTTGTTAAACTTCAGATCCTGAAATTAAATGACATTACAATATATTGAAACATAAATATGCACACAATGGACACAAAGAACAGGAATAACAGAATTAGTAACAATGACCTGAGAACACTTCAGCGTGAACTTACAGAATCATTGTATTTGTTATTCACCAGGTTATTCAAGTAAGAGGAGTTTCCTTAGAACTGGAGACATGCACTTGTTCCACCCATATTAAAGGAATGGGGAACAGGACAATCCCAGATTCACACAGACCCATAACTTAAGATTGGGACCATCAGGGCCGGTCTTAGCTGAAACGGCGCCCTAGGCGAAGTACTGCTCTGGCGCCCCTTAAGCCCCACCCACACCGAACTCAAGGAACACCCCTATTTGAGCCACACCCGCTAACTTTGGGATCCTAAAAACAGAGATTGCTAACTTCACGGCACGCATGCAAATGGAGAATAGTTGCGTGACTCCCAAATCATATACCAATGCATTGTACAAGCACGTACACAAATGCATGCATCTCACCATACCCAATAGAACCACAACACTCTCCTCCAAAAAAAGGAAGCCAATCTGGTGGTCCCTTGCCATAAACAAACTCTATAACAGAAGGAGGAAACTGATGCGGAATAAGGTGAAGTCACAAGACCGGAAAAACTCCCTTATCTGCCTCAACAAAAAGTTGAGATCCCTCATCAAATCCTCTAAAGCTAGGTATGAAAACAGAATTGCAGCAGATAGTAAAGACAACCACAAGGCCTTCTGTAGTTATGTAAAGAATCTCCACGGTAATACCCAGATTTGCTCTGAGCTACTGCACAATGGTGCCTACTATACTGAGCCAACAGATATTGCCAGTATACTGGCCAACAGATTCAGTGCCAACTTTACCCCCCCCAAGGACCAATCACAATACCAGTAGATTGCCAGGCACCCAGTATTACTGCTGCACAGGTTAAAACAGCACTGTCCAAGGCCAAGAATACAGCTTCTATGGGACCTGACAATATCCCTGGTTGTGTTCTACATGAACTACAAAATGAACTGGCACCTCACTTGTGTGCCCTGTTCAATCACAGCCTCACCTCAGGCTTTGTCCCTGCCGAATTACAGTCATCCCTCTCCACAAAGGAGGAGCGACTACAGACCCTGGGAACTATCGCCCCATTAGCCTGAAGAGTCTAACATGCAAAGCTATGGTACGCATAATTATGGACCTAATAAACAAGGATATAGGGAATCTCCAAGCACTGGATCCCACACAGTTTGGTTTTGTGAAGGGTAGATCATGCCTGCTCAACTTGGCTGACTTCTTTGAGTCAGTCACCAGACCTTGATCTGGCCAAGGCTTTTGATACCATTCCCCAACTCAGGAATCACAGAAAAACTCACTAAGCTTGGCATCAACCCCTTATAGCACTAGGTAGGTTGCAAACTGGCTCACAGACTGCCGATTAGTCATGAGTGGAGTCCCACAGGGTTCGGTCTTGGGTTCTCTCCTGTTTGGTATCTTCTTCTCTGTAGTCCAGGCCAACAGGAAGGGACTCTGGCTGACAATGTTCGCAAACAATTGCAAGTTGGGAGCTATTATTAACTTCGCAAATGATGTTGACATGCTACAGAATGATCTCACTGTGACCAACAACTGGTGTCAGAACTATAGCCTTAAGCTCAATGCCAAAAAATGTGTTATCCCCTTTGGGAAAAACCCAGTTCCCATGAATTACCACACTGATGGTAGTCCAGTGAGATCTGGGAACACAGGTTGACAGCAACCTCTCTTTTGATCACCACATTGCCACTGTGGTCAGAAAGTCCTATGTGGCACAGCTCATTACTAAGGGGTTTTGCATGCAGGAAGAAAGAGATCATTGTCTCCCTCTACTCTTCCCTCATTAAGTCAATCATCGAGTACAATGCCCCATTTGGCATGTACCTCACTAGACACCTGCAACAACTGGAGAGGCCGTAAAACATACCTCACAAAGAGGAGATCCTAGGCCTTAAACACTTGTCCTATATGGACAGACTCAAAAAACTTCCAACTATTCTCTGTCTCATACCGCCTACTTAGAGGGAATCTCTGCTCGACTTACAAAGCCATGTATAGCCCAGCTCTGTTAGAAATGCTACATCTAAAAGAAATCCCAATCCCTCCACACCGCACGCTCCAGAGACCTCAACCTCATTATCACAATTAACAGAACATGTTGGAGGGACAGGTTCATAATCCAGAGACTGCCTATGCTATGGAACAGACTTCCCATACATGTCAAGCAGAGCACCTCGCTGACCCTCTTCAAGAGAAATCTTGATGAGTGGATGGGAAACAGAAAATTCACCCTGGTGATAACTCCAGTGGCTCTACTCGACAGAGGCACTAGGAACTATGGTCAGGTGGCATTATGCTAGGGTAATCTTATGGCTAGGCTTGTAAAGGCCCCAGGGACATTTGCCTAGTACACACCTATGAACCTATAAATCTGTGCCTGCCTTTCCCAAATGTTTGTGTGTGTGTGTGTGAAACAAACCTCCAAGATTGTGTGCCACAGCTACTTGGGCAGGGACACTAAGTACTGGCTGGACAGAGTGTTGGAGGACTTGGCTTGGAACCCTGGTTAAGGACTCAACTCTTACTGGTCATCTGGAAAAAAGGGAGAAACTGTGTGCTCTTAGGGGAAATTGCACTTGATGCAAAGAGCAGCATCTGGAAATAGTGTGTGTACTTGTCATCCTCTCAGAGTATGTCCCCCACTGTTTTCAGTGGTGAGGACTGAGGCTCCTTGATTACTTGTCCAAGGGTGGGACATCACAGCCCTAGGGTTAGCACCTGTCCCACTTTGCGAGGGACAGTCCTTCTTTGGGAAGTTGTGTCCTGCAAAAAAATTGAAAAAAAATGGCAAATGTCCAGAGGTTTTAAGGACACAATTACTTCCTATATTTTTATGTAATAGCTGCATAAAATAGTTTATGTGTCTGAAACATCTAAATGTTATAAGAAACAGAATAAGCAACTAAAATGCTACAGGAATAAGTTTCTATTTAGTCAAAAAAATGAAGTTATACCCTTCATACTGGACATGGCTATGTTTCGCCCTACAAAATCTGACATTTGTACCAAAAATGTCTAACTTTAGGCATTTGAAAAGGTGGCAACCCTACACAGCCCCAATGAAAACATTTTGTGGCAAACGGCTCTGACAGGTGCAGAAATTCAAAGCTGGATTTTTTTCCCCATCATTTGCCCGTAGTAGTCCTTTAATGCATACAGTACTATTTTGCAGTGTCCCTGTTTCAGTTAACAGCTAAGCTGCTGTGCATCATCAGCGTTCCTCTTACTTCAATGATAGTCTTATCGCAGTTAGTGTATATAGTGGCACAAATACCACTTCTACCAAACATCCTGTGCCTTTTCCCAAGTGACTTACTAAAACACGTACTGCATTCAGCCTGGCAGATATTCAGCATTACAATCCTCAGCAACCACATTATTAAAATCCACACATTTTAGCTACAGTTGAATGTATATACATCTAGACTGAGAAGGACATGACTGACGATTTACCGACCATTGAAATAAACGGAATTACCGACTGCAGCCGAGGATTTGCAGTAGCGAGCATCACCCATGCCTATGATTAATCCACAATATGTGTATGCCCATAAAGATGTACATGCTGGAAAGGTTCAAAAGGACTTCTAGCGTAATAAAAACATACGCTGGAGAAATCGCCGACTTAAAGCACAATGACTACAACTAAATACAACCAAAAAGTAACAAAACCAAGTGAATCCTCCATGGTAGAAGTAGGTGGGGGATTAGAGGATGGCCCAAATTTCCAATGCTAGGACTGGCTTGCTGAATGCACACAGACTTCCACTTAGATGATTGTTTCAGAATAAGCGGGATGAGATACATACCACTCTTTAAAAAAAAGTTTAAAAACAACTAAAAAACCTTTACAAATAGATAAAAAATTCACCCGATTTGACAACCCTAGTATGTAGCAGGATTTCGCTTTACAAACTGGGAATTAATTTGAACACCACCCCTACCTGATAGGCGTCTAGCTGCTCATAAATATCGTCTGCTTATTACCCATTGTAAGCTTGTGGTTTCCGTGATTGTGAGTGCATTACAGAAGTGGGGGAGGGTGCAAGGCTACAATGGGGCCGGGCGCAATGCTGACAAGTGAAGATTGGGGCCGGGCGCAATTCTGACAAGTGATACAAGTCAAAAGTGAAATTGCGCCCTTTCTAATGCCGGCCTTTACGGCGCCCTAGGCAGTCGCCTAGTTCGCCTATGCCTAAGGCTGGCCGTGGGGACCATGCACTTGTGCAACCAATATTTAGGTGATAGGGGAACACAACAAACCCAGAGTCACTGAGACCCATAATTTAAGATTGGAGATGTGCACTTGTTCCACCCATATTTAAGGGACAGGTGAACAGGACAAGCCCAAAGTCACCAAGATCCATAACTTAAGCATAGAGACATGCACTTGTTCAACCCATATTTAAGGAACAGGGGAACAGGACAAGAACAGAGTCACAGAGACCCCTAACTTAAGATTGGAGACTTGCACTTGTTCAAACCATATTTAAGGGACAGGGGTCAGGACAAACTCAGAGTCAGAGACCCATAACTTTACTTTGTTTCTATGGAAAAGTAATGGAGAAGGTTGGTTATTTTACATAATGTATCATCAGCATTGAAAATACTAGCACTTGAAACTCCATATAAGCATGCATATAGGTTCATAGGTTCATAGGTTGGTGCTAGGCTATCGGCTCTAAGGCCTATGCAAGCCTAGCCATAACAATTCCCTGGATATTTCTTCCCACAATATTTACTTCTGTGGGCCCCTGTCTAGCAAGGCGACTGACATGATCCCCGGGGTGAATTTCCTATCTCCCATCCAATCATCAAGGTTCCTTTTGAAGAGGGCCAATGATGCGCTCTGCTTGACATGTATGGGCAGTCTATTCCAGAGTATGGTGAGTCTCTGTGTCAGGAACCTATCCCTCCAGCATGTTTTGTTCATTGTGATGATAAGTTTTAGATCCCTGAAGCATGTGGCTCTGAGGGATTGGGATTTCTTTAAGTGGAGCATGTCCAACAGCTCAGGGTTTGACATGGCCTTGTATGTTAAGCAGAGATTGCCTCTGAGTAGACGATATGCCACAGAGTATAGCTGGAGTAGGCTGGAGTTTTTGTAGACGGTCAGCATATGGCATCTGCTTTAGGCCTGTGATTCTTTTAGTGAGGTATTTCTGTGGCCTTTCCAGCTGTTGCCGATGTCTTATGAGATACATACCAAATGGGGTGTTATACTCTATAATGGGTCTAATGAGTACAGTGGGACAATGACCTCCTTTTTTCTGGATGAAAAGCCCTTAGTGATGAGGTGTGCCACACAGAAGGATTTCCTGACTGTTGTGGTGATGTGGTTATCGAAAGTGAGACCACTGTCCACCTGTGTCCCTAAGTCTCTCATCACACTTTTGATGTTTAGCGTCCTGACACCTATGTGGTAATTCATGGGTACATGTTTTTTTCCAAAGTTTTTTTTCATATGCTGAAAATATATATATATATATAACTGCGTTCAACATTATGCTCTGCAATAATGCAGTAACAGTTATAAATGGCAAATTGTGTTGTGGTATAACATACATAGGCTTAATATCATGCTTTGAAAAGATCATACACAGAACAATGACCATTACATTAGAACAACTGTTTCTTGATGTAAATTTGATAAGATGGATAGCTGCATGGCTTACAAATAGGACAAGGTAAAGACACATTAACTGGATATGTGAATCTCTTAAGTTACAGTCAGGGTGTCCCATAGAGCTCTTACCCAGACCCATGCCTCTTTACCTTATGTCTTTCTGATCTATCTTTTTCATTTCTAGTGCTCTGCTGTCTGCATGTAGGTAACTAAATAGGTAAACAGTTTACATCTGTCACAGATAGGATAAAAATAACTTGAGTACTTCAAACCATATGGGCACAGGAGAATAATATGCTGATAAATTTATCAACAGCAAAGACTATGAAATTTGAGAGATAGATTGAAGGATATGTATTTAATACAGCACACTGTGATTTGAAATGTGGATTCATTTAAGAACCAGGGGATATGGCTAGAACTAGTTTTGAGGGATTTTTTTTGATCATATCAGCAAGTCGGTTAATGATAATTTTTAAATATATACGCTGTAAAAAAATATTTATATTAAGTCTATGAAATCAGAAATGATGAAATGACAGATTGTAAATTACGCTAAACCCAAATTAGAGTATGGAATAATAATTTAGAAATGTTATTATAAAAATTAGGTTAAGTATATATGAAAGAGCACATAGGAAATATACCAAGGACATTCATAGATCTGAAAGTTTAAGCTATTACAAAAGATTAAAATATTGAACTTTTTACAACATCCCCCGGATTTATGAAGCCCTTTATTGCGTGCAGGATTAGTCCAAGAGTCATTTTCGGCAATATGGCCGATGTGCGATCCAGGAACAAGCTCCTGGGATGTGCACGTGAGCTGGTAGACTAATCCTGCATGGACCAAGCTCCTTTTTGCAAATTACCCTCATTTGCAAGTGAAAACCATGCAAATGAGGGTAATTTGCGATCCAGAAAGCCATCAGCTGTCCATGCAGAATGAGTGCAGTCTGCAGAAATGTACTTGGTTAGTAACAGAGGACATTTCTGCAAACTACAAAATGTAGCTGTGACAGCTCCAAATAAAGGCTGCATATCATTGAGGAAGCAAGCCAATGGCCAAGCCATTGGCATTGAAAAATGTTTAAAAAACAGAAGAAACAACTTTTATTTTTTTTTGCGCCGATCTTGCCTGTTTAAGCATACAGCAGTGGTGCACAAATGGGATTGGGGGAAAAATAATAAAATAAGCCTAAAATAAGCATTCTAACTAAAAGCAGTATTCTGACATGCAAGTCAATGGCAGACAGAAGACAACCTGGCCAATGAGTAATGGTTGCTAAGGGGGGAGGCTCAGTGTGGGACATGTAATTATGCCTTAGCAGGCAATCCTATGAAAATGAGGGGAATGATAGTGAATCCCAGTTTTCCAAAGGATGTGAGGCAGGTCCCAAGATTATAAGAGTATAAAGAGCTGTGTACAAGACTAGGATATAGGTGACATCATAGGGGTGTGTGTCAGGTATACTGTAAGTTGATTGGGGCCCTGTGCTACGGGATTGCTCCTAGCTTAGCACAGCTAAGCTAGGGGTGTGTTTAATCCTGCCTAGCACTCTTTACAAAGTGCAAGTGGGTGTGTGCACCACACACAGGGTTTTACAGGAAGAAAAAGGAAGTTAAACCAGGAAATAGCAGCTCTGCGCACATTTGAGCACTCCGTTTGCGTGGCGCCCACACATGCTGAAACAGGGAGGCAAAGGGATAGGAAAACAGCAGTAGGAAGGTAGTCAAGGAGAACTAGCTTAGCTGGCAGGTGAAATTTATCAGAATCAGCCAGTTACACAGGGACCAGACCAGCCCAGCACACCACTATAAACTAAGCAAACACCTTCCCCTCTGGTTTTTCCCACACTCTACACCACCGGTGTTTACAAGCTGTGAAATTTTAACAAACAAACCTGCAAAATGAGAAGGGCTGCAGCAGGCAGCATAGAGCAACATGTGCAAGAGGCTGAGGGTGGTGAGGATGTGAATGCTACCGAACAACCTACAGAGAGGAGATGGAGAAGAGTATACAGACCCAGGGTAACCTACCAGGGGCTACATGAGCTGGAGATAGTGGAGCACTATAGGGTGGACAGAGACCTCCTACAGCAAATTGTTGAGCAGTGCCGGCCACACCTGACACACCAAACTGACCGAGGGGAACCCATCCCAGTGGATACCAAGGTATGTGTAGGCCTAGGTATACTAGCCACAGGTACCTCCCAAAGCACAACTGGGGATATCATGGGGATCTCACAGGTATCAGCATCCAGAGTATTCCACTAGTTTCTGGATGCCATGTCAGCACATGCCAGTGAGCACGTATATTTCCTCAACACCCATGAGGTCATCATCATCATCTCCTTTTTTCCATTTACATGGGGTCGGGGTATCGTATTAACTGTCGCCAACTCTCTCGATTCAGTGCCACTCTCCTGCCTTCTTCAACACTCATGCCTGACTGTCGCAGATCTTCTTTCACACAATCCATCCACCTCTTTGCTGGACATCCTCACTTCCTCTTACCTTCTTCCTGTCTGTCCCAAATCTCCCTCACCAGATTGTCTTCTGCTTTTCTACACATGTGTCCATACCATCATAATCTGTTTTCTTTGATCTTTTCTGCAATTGGAGCTACTTTGGCTTCTGCTCTTATGTCCTTATTTCTTCGTCTGTCCCACAGTGTGCATCCTACCACCTTTCTCAGGCACTTCATTTCCATCACCTCTAGCTTCTTCAGCTGTTCTGCCTTTACTGCCCAGGTTTCTGTACCACACAGTAGTACTGGTCACACCACTGTCTTGTACACCTTACATTTCAGCTTCTTTGGCATTCTTCTCTCATATACTACACCTGATACTCTATGCCAGTTGACTGCAGCCCCTCTGATTCTAGCTTTGACCTCTTCATTCAGACTACCCTTCTCCTCAACCACCCCTCCCAGATACTTGAAGCTGTTTACCTGTTCCACTATCTTCACATCTATCTCTATTCTCAGCTTCTTCTGATTTCCCCAATCTGCTGCCATTACCACTGTCTTATCTGTGCTTAGTTTCATCCCATGTGCCTTCAGATTTGCATTCCATTCTCCTACCCTTTGCTGAAGTTCTAGATCAGAGTCTGCCTGTACTGCCACATCTTCTGCATACAGCAGCTTTGTTGCTCTGACCCCTCCAACCTGTTTGCTGATGTAGTCCATTACCAGTATGAACAGCAGGGCGCTCAGAGCTGAACCCTGGTGTACACCCACTCCCACTGGGAACCCCCCAGTGAGGCCAAACACTGTTCGTACTTGAGTCACTGGGTCCTTGTACATAGCCTGTACTAATTCTACCAATGCTTCTGGGACTTCAAACCACCACAGTACCGCCCAGATCAGCTTTCTTGGGACCTTGTCATATGCTTTCTCCAAGTCTAGGAAAGCCCAGTTTAACTCTCTCCTCTTCTCTAGTTTCTTCTCAAGTATCTATCTCAATGCAAACATTGGGTCAATTGTGCTGCATCCTGATCTAAATCCGAACTGTTCATCTCCCATCTTACATTCTACTATTCTGCGTATCCGTTTATCAATCACCCTCTCCAGAACTTTCATGCAATGTGGTAGGAGTTTGATGCCTCTGTACTGTCCACAGTTGTGGATGTCCCCTTTGTTCTTGTACACTGGCACGAATATGCTTATTCTCCAGTCATCTGGAATACGCCTTTCTCTCTACACTGCAATTAGTACCCTCAGGAGCCATTTCTCCCCTAGCTCACCCAGCATCTTTATCATATCTGCTGTGACCTCATCTGAGCCTGCTGCTTTCCCTGACTTCATTTTCCTTAGTGCTGCTCTTACTTCTTCTAAGCTGGGCTCCTCTTCTACTCTCACTGTAGGCTGTTTCTTGGGCAGTACCGTTTTTGTGGGGTTTTCTTCATTCAGAGGCTGCTGGAAATACTCCTTCCATCTGCCTTTGATGTCCTGTGGGCTGGTAAGCAGGTTGTTGCTGGAATCAATATGCATCTCTTCCACCAAATAGCAGAATACCCTGGGGTAGTCGGTGCTATAGACTGCACGCACATATGCATCAAAGCACCACCCGGTAAGCAGGGTAGGGCCTACATCAACCTCAGGGTCCTCCCCTCCATCAACTGCCAGGTCGTCTGTGATGCCCAGGACATTATAATGAATGTGTGCGCTGGCTGCCCTGGAAGCTACGACGATTCCCACATATGACATCTGACGCAGCTGTACCAGAGATTTGCCAATGGGGACATCCCCTACGGTCACCTATTGGGGGATGCTGGGTACACACTGAAGCCGTGGCTGATGACACCTGTCAGAAATGCACACACACCTGAGCAACAACACCAAAATGAGGCACATGCACAGGCCAGACATATAATAGAGTGTGTGTTTGGGATGCTCAGGTCACGGTTCCAGTGTCTGGACACATCCGATGGAGCCTTGCAGTACTCACCAGCTACATGTACCCAAATTGTCCTTGTATGTGCCATGCTACACAATATGATTCTGCGGAAACAGCTGCAGCAGGAACATAATGGGGCAGGGCCATACATCCCCCACCATTGCCAAGGCCTACACAGGCACAGAGTGACTTGGAGGGGGAACAACATGAGCCTGCCGCAGTAGGCAGAAGGAGGCTTGCCCAGTATGCCCTGGCCTTGGCAAAGAGGCAACACATAGCACATGCACTGACACAGTAGGGACACAGGGAATGACACCTCTGTCTGACTTGCAGATACAGTAAAAGGGATGCCAAATATGACACTACCTGTGCTCAACCATGTATAGGGAGTGTACTATGTGCATCCGACATAGGCAGCCCTCCAGCACCATCCACAAGTCTGGCACACCCGCAAGGTAAGTCAATCAACTTACCAATTGCCAAATGGAGTAGAATGTGTTGCTACCTGTAGCTATGGTATGGATGTGAGCATGCAAGAGAATTTGGTGGCTGAATGTTATGGCAGCAGACAGTAGACACCCCTAGTGGTACCATGACATCTGTAACACATACTGGAGTCACCATAGTAGCCAGTATTACACAGGGTGACAAAACCCACTGCAGGAAATGTGCTGTGCGACGTGTGTACATATGACCCACACATGCCAGTCAGGATGGTTCACATATCCAACAACAGTGTCAGCCAGCAGGACAGGTGTAGACAAACCCAAACAGAGCCTGTGACATGACCCCAGAATGATGGCTATGGTTAATCTCCCCCCCAGGCCTACACAGACTGACCACAGCAGGGCAGGCAGTGGGGTGTTAGTTCTGAAGTGTAGGAAGTCAGACAGTAACGCTCGGGCTCTCTCCACTCCCCTGCCCTGCCCCCTATTCCCTCCCACCCCCACTACTTCTACATTTATAGTAATCATAGCCAAACCCACAGCTCACCCTCACATCACCTCCACCAATTACAGCTCCTCAAGTCATATCACATTAAACCACACCAACTTGCTCCACACAAAATACTCCCAATCACTCTCATTCCCACTAGGCATTTTTTGCATCACCCACACTACTTCCCCATCCACATATAGTGCAACCCTATAATTCCTATTCAGACCCCCCCACCTAGAAACAACATAAACTTTATAACCATGACTATCACACAACTAAATCTAGTCTGTCTTCTCATAATTCTTTACAACACTACAAGTTATCACTCTAGCAATATCCCTAAACTTAGTAGCACAACACTGCATTATGCACTCTCATACACAGACACCACACATTATAACAATATCTGCCCACACTTATTCAAGAACTACATAACGGACCAATTCAGAACTAAACACATATGCTCTCATTCCTACTCCAAAAAAACACAATACTTTCTCACACTCCTCACCAAACTCCAACATCTGTATAACCATTTTAACTCCAGGCTCACCATAAGTGGGGATATCCACCCCAACCCAGGCCCAAATCCATCCTGTCCAACACAAACTGCTCAAACACAAATGTCAGAACATAACACCCCACTTTCTTCATCCCTGGGCAAATCAACAACAGCAGCAAAACCAACCATCTTTTAATGCTAAATATTAATATTAGAAGTATCAAATAAAATACCTGAACTCCAGGCCACAATAGCACACTACTCCCCAGACATAGTTGCTTTAGCAGAAACCTGGCTAAATAAAAACATAGCTAACTCAGAAGTTCTCCCTACCGGCTACAATATCATTAGACAAGACAGACCACTTCATAAAGGGGGTGGAACTGCCTTACTCTACAAGTCCAACTTAACTGTCCGTCAATTACCAAACTCCTACCCCTCCCCCAATAATTGGGACATACTTATCTCACAACTTCAACTTCACCCTAAAAAGGTCATCACCACAATTGTGATCTATATTCCACCTGGTAATACACCTGCTAGCCCTGAAGACTTCTTATCCTGGTGTTCTTCCACATACTCACAAGAAACCCTTATTCTGGGGGACTTCAACCTAGATTGGTTCACCTGTATATCAGAACCACCAAGTAATCTAATAAATCTCCATGGCTACCAGCAGCTAGTCCAAATTCCAACTAGGTGTGATAAAAAATCTAAAAGGGAATCCATCCTTGACTGGGTCCTAACTAGCAACCCCACATTGTACCCTCACACAGGCAGTCTCCCAGACACCTTAAGTGACCACAACATAATGTACTTTATACGCAGTAGAACAAGCATATGCAAAACCACTAACTATATATCCACTAGAAACACAAAAAAATTCTCTCCTGAGGTCCTCAACACTTTACTGTGCAACTGTGACTGGACCCCCCCTAAAAACCCTCCCACTTGACCAGGCTGTAGCATATTTCAACAAAACATTTCTACAACACCTAGACACTGTCGCTCCATTGCGCAAAATCAAGGTTAGAACCTCTGCAAACCCCTGGCTCAGTAAAGAAACCAAACAAATCCTCAAGTCCAGAGACACTGCCTGGCGTTACTATCAAAAAAACAAAGAAACACAAAGCCTAAGTACCAAGAACTGCGCAGCCGTGCAAAAAAATGCATTAGGCTGGACAAAAAAATCCTACTACACAACATTACAAACTAAATACCAACACAATCCGCAAAAATGTTGGCAAAATGTAAACCAGCTACTAAAATCCACCCAAAAGGCTACCCCCAAACCAACCACCCCTGACACTAAAGTTCCCATCGAAACACAATTCAACTCCCACTTTGTGAACTCAATTCTATCCTTAGTATCACAGGACAGTTCCTTCCTCACTACCCCCCCAACACAAATAACACTAATACAAGCTTTACCCTCAAAACAGTTTCTACCACTTCAATCAAAAGCATGCTCTCCAAACTAAAAACCTCATCAACAGCAGCCGACCTACTCCCCAGCTATTTCTTGAAACTTACAGCAGATGCTATTGCTATCCCAGTCTCCACTCTCATAAACAGATCAATTGTTGAAAACTATGTGCCCAAACTCTGGAAAATATCCTATGTTACACCCATACATAAAGGTGGGACCTCCACTGAACTTAATAACTACAGACCCATTGCTTTACTCTCCCCCCTGGCCATAATCATAGAAAAATGCATCCATACCCAGATGCTAAACAATCTCCTAGACTGCAACATCCTGTCACCTACTCAGCATGGTTTCAGACCTGCCCATAGTACCACTACAGCTCTCCTCTGCTTCACAGACACAGTAAACCGTCTCAAAAATGAAGGCCTGCAAGTGTCAACTCTTTTTTTGGATATGTCCAAAGCATTTGACACAGTCTCACACCAAATCCTGCTAAACAAACTAAACCAATATCATCTATCAAATTCCACTCTTACCTGGTTTCAAAGTTACTTAACTGACAGGTACCAAGCTGTGAAATGGGAAAATTCTCTCTCTCCCCAGCTGCCCATAACTATAGGAGTCCCACAGGGTTCTATCTTAGGACCACTACTATTCACAGTCTTCACAAATGACCTCCACACCTCCACACAGCATGCATCTATAATTCAGTATGCAGATGACACTACCTTAATCTGTGCTGCACAAAACATTTCCACCCTCCTGCAAACAACTCAACTAGCATTCTCTGACATTGAAAACTACCTTACCAAAGCCCAACTTATCCTCAATCCAAAGAAAACTCAGCTTATGATTATAACCAGTTCTAACAAAAACACTAACAGTCAATTCACTATCTACTCCACAAATGCTACTCCAATTGCTCCAGTGGCACAGGCTAAGCTATTGGGAATAACCATAGACTCCCACCTAAAATTTGATAGTCATCTGAACTTAACTATTAAAAAAGTACATGCCAAACTGGGGTCACTCTACCGTATCAAACCATTTCTTACCAACAACACAAGATCAGCCATTGCTCGCTCCCAACTTCTATCCACCCTACTCTATCCATCTCCCATTCTGACTAATCTCAACAAAACTGAACTAAGCAAAATGGAAGCCTGCTATAACAGAATTGCCCGTTTTGCTGCAAATTGCTCATATAGAACTCATCATTGTACTGCTTTGAGACAGCTCCACTGGCTTGAACTGCCCAACCTCCTAACCTACAATCAGCTCTGCCTCTGTCATTCTATCTATTACCTCCCCAATAAGTGTCCTGCCCTCAAAAACCTAGTACAACATCACTCAGCCAAAAGGCCTCTTAGATCATCAAGCAAACTACTACTAGAAGTCACCAACAGCTACAATAGCTTTGGAGATGCACTATAAAGTAGTTCGGTGGCTAAAAAATTGTAACTCTGTCCCTACTAGCATTCAAAACACATCATCCAAAGCCTCCTTTAAAGACCTCATCAGGCAACATCTCAAGCAAAGTTGGCAGTGCCATGATTGCTCCCCAGGCTAGTGAAAGCGGATAACACATGCATACTAAATCTAGAGCAATTTATAATAGTTTTTCAGTCTTACTCACAAACACTGGCTAATCTACAATGTATGTACTGTACCTGTGTACTGTGTATGTATTCTACCTACATTCCAAAGTTCAGCTGTACACCACAAATCTATTACTTACCTTTATTTTTAAAATTAATATATTTTTTGATTGTTCTCTCCACTGTAACTGTTTGTGCCGCATGCCACTGTAAAAACATGTCTCTTGTAATTTGTGTGTATACTGATTATGTCTAAATAACTAAATGTGTCTGTAATTTTTCTTTGTGGAGCTTTTCTCCCCGGGCCTCTGCTGAAAAAGGGCCTTTTCGGCTCAGTCAGACACCCCCGGTTAACAAATGTAAAATAAAATAAAAAATAAAATATGTAGGGCAACCAAAGCCATGATCTGTAGTACACTGGTATGCCTCTAGTCAGCATGATAGTTAGATATGCAAAATGAAATGGACTACCTGACATACCAGTATGGTCATAGCGAATGTGTACATGTTTCACGTGTGCCCCCCACATCCAACATATTAATGTAAAAACAGTCAGTGTGCCCCCCAACCCTGTGTAGAAATGTAGAAATAGTCAGGTGCCCTCCCCATCCTACATAGAAATGTAATAACAGTCATGTGTGTCCCCCCACTCCTGTGTAGAAATAGTCAGGTATGCCCCCCATCCTACATAGTAATGTAATAGTCAGGTGTGCCCCCCATTCCTCTGTAGAAATTTAGAAATAGTCAGGTGTGCCCCCCCCCATCCTACATAGCAATGTAGTAACAGTCAGGTGTGCCCCCCCAACCCTATGTAGAAATGTAGAAATTGTCAGGTGTGCAACCCCCACCCTACATAGTAATGTAATAACAGTCAGGTGTGCCCCCCCGACACCTGTGTAGAAATGTAGAAACAGTCAGGTGTGCCCCTCTCGCTATGCAGAAATGTAGTAACAGTCAAAGCCAAATGATCGATGGATACCCTGCAGAGACAGCATGCTACCTGTTGGTGTACAACACAAAGGTCAGCACTACAGCACAAACTACCTGGACACGATCCACAAATTAAACACAGATGGCCATACTGGGCATGCTCACACACAGAGCAATCAAGGCAATGTCAGTCTACAACATACTCAAAGGTCATACTGGGCATGCTCACACACTTAAACACACGAAGGCCAAGACTGCAAACACCAGTGGACCAGACATATCTGGCAGTTGCAGTTGTTACTGCAGACACTTGTCAGTATGCACCACTCAAGCCTTGCACACACAGTGGATAGGGATACAGATATATATGTCAGGCAACACACTAAAATAAGCCAAAGGTAGATGTACAGAGATGCGTGGAAGAGGGTCACTGTGACAAGGAACCATCCAGGCCTGTCCCACCCAGCACACAGCCAAAGGACCCCAAACACATGAGGTGCAGATGTCACTCACTGCAGATACTAGCCACCAGTATCTGTCAGCATTGCAGACTATGTGGTGCACGTCCCAGCTGTGCTACATGACCGTTGGTAGGGTGGCCTAATGGTTAAGGTGTTTGCCTTACAAACA
This sequence comes from Protopterus annectens, assembly GCF_019279795.1. Classification (NCBI taxonomy): domain Eukaryota; kingdom Metazoa; phylum Chordata; order Ceratodontiformes; family Protopteridae; genus Protopterus; species Protopterus annectens. Next base: position 947,880,405 of record NC_056733.1, read on the forward strand.
CAAGGTGCAGGGTTTGAGTCTCACAAGGGATAATTGGCTAGGCTAAAAATGGCTCGCAAGGGCAGTTAGCTTAGTACTAATCTATGAACCTTTGACTGTACAAGGAAGTAGTCATCTAGTAGCTGTATACACATACCTGTGACATATGACCCTTTGTGTACCTGCATGTCAACCCCTACATGAATGGGTTATGGCACATGCACACACCGCCCTCCCTATAGCTCTACTATGACAAGCCTGCTGAGGTCATCCAATGTGAAATACACCTTTGGGAGAGCTGTAGCTCAGTAATCCCCATAACTGCATCCTGCTGTAGTGTAATAAACTAGTTAGGTAGGAGTTTTAACCCCAAACTTGGCAATTGTGTATGTGTGTCTGTCTGTCTATGACTGTGTAGAGAGCAATGCTTTTTAGGCTACTCACACTCCTTACAATTCATATACTCAACTTTGGCAAGGCTGCTGTCACCCACTTAGAAATACACCTCTGGGAAGATTGTAGTCCAGTAATCTCTGTAGCGTGTCCTGTAACTGTGTACTGCTGTAGTGTGATAAAGTAGTTAGGAAGTTGTTCTAACCCCTGACCTGGCAACTGTGTGTGTGTGTGTGTCCGTCTCACTCTGACTGAGTAGAGAACAGTGCTTTTTAGAGTACTCACACTCCTTACAGTTCATATACTCAACTTTGGCAAGGCTGCTGATGTAACTCACCTAGAAATACACCTCTGGGAAAATTATAGCCCAATAATCTGCGTAGCGCATCCAGTAACTGCGTACTTCTATAGTGTGATAAAGTAGTTAGGTAGGTGTTCTAACCCCAGACTTGGCAATTGTGTGTGTTTGTGTGTGAATCTGTGTGTGTCTGAGAAGAGAGCAATGCTTTTTAGGCTACTCACACTCCGTACAATTTATATACTCAACTTTGGCAAGGCTGCTGATGTCACACCTAGAAATACACCTCTGGGAAGGTTATAGCCCAGTAATCTCCATAGCATGTCCTGTAACTGTGTACTACTGTAGTGCGATAAAGTAGTTATATAGGTGTTTTACCCCCAAACTTGGAAACTGTGTGTGTTTGTGTGTCTAACTGAGAACAGAGCAATGCTTTTTGGGCTACTCACACTCCGTACAATACATATGCTCAATTTTGACAAGGCTGCTGATGTCACTCACCTAGAAATAAAGCTCTGTGAAGGGTGCAGCTCAGTAATTTTCATAGCATGTCCTGTAACTGCGTACTGCTGTAGTGTGATAAAGTAGGTAGGTAGATGTTCCAACCCCAGACTTGGCAACTGTGTGTGCATGTGTGTGTCTCTGTCAGTTACTGACTGAATAGAGAACACTGGTGTTTAGGGTACTCACACTCCTTAGAATTCATATACTCAACTTTGGCAAGATTGCTGATGTCACCCACCTAAAAATACACCTCTAGGAAGGTTGTAGCTCAGTAATCTCAGTAGCATGTCCTGTAACTGCATAGTGCTGTAGTGTGATTTAAAACTGTGGTAGGTTCCATCTCCACCCATGGCAGTTCTGGATGTTGGACCTGTTTTGACAGGGTATTACACTTTTATTGCCATACTAACAATATGATACTATTCCTGTCATATTCTCTATTGTATGCAGTACTTGCCTTGAACAATACAGGTTTTATACTAGCAATTACTTTACTACTACTTTTATTTTTATTTCCTATGACAGTAAAAGCATGAGTATTACTGACCTGCCTCACGTTGCAACCACGCCAGGTAGCTGATGTGGGCCTCCTGGTTCGCGGCCCACTCCATTGCAGCTCTGGGGGGCATAAGAGGAATATTTAGCCATACCTATCCATGATATACCTGAGTTGGCAATTAATACACACATACTGGGGTGATACACATGACCAATACATCTGTGTGTGTGTGTGTGTGTGTGTGTGTGTGTGTGTGTGTGTGTGTGTGTGTGTGTGTCCATGTATGCACATGTGTGGGCGTGGGATTGTTCATACCTCTCAACTTCCCTTAGAAATTGTGCAGTACATGGACATGGACAGACACATTACACACCAGGAATACTTTTCTGAAATGTAATCTTAGGTCAGCTGATAGTGTAATAAAGTCTGCAGCATGAAAGATGCATTGGGAGGGAAAAGTAGACACTAGGGAAACTTCGTATGCAGCACTAAAGATGCACTGGGGAATTACTAGACAACTCCAGTGAGTGGTTCCAAATATTACTGTTGTCCACATAAAAAGTTAATAGAGCAACAGATCTTGCATCTACTCAACAACAGTTAAGTATGACACTCCAGTGGATGACATTATTGACTGGCTGTAGTAGCCCATAACATATGGGGGTCATGGTCAAAATGTCTGGACAAAACCAGGGTAAACACTTGATGACATCCGGGAGTCTTTGAAAAAAATTACTTGAATCAAGTTAAAGAGTTAATGGAGTAACGGGTCATGTTTTGTGATCACTTTTCTGAGCAATTAGAAGAATGATACATTAATGATTGGTATTATTGACTGTAATTATTCAAGACTGATGCAGGATGGGGAAAATAGGAGAAAAATCTAAGGACATTCTGTAAACTCAGGGATAGGTAAGTAGTATAGTGGAATTTCAGGGTGTGTGTGTGTGTGTGCGTGTGTGTGCGTGTGTGTGTGTGTGTGTGTGTGTGTGTGTGTGTGTGTGTGTGTGTGTGCGTGTATACTTTTAAGAAATGATTTACAGGTCTTAAAGTGCATTTCTTGTTTTCCCCTCACAGGTGGCGAGATGGGTCAGGGTCCCTCTTTCAGGCAATCTGATGTTGGTGTCCATACAGGCACTGAAAATGATGATAGGTGTGTTGAGGCACAACCGGGGTTGTCAGGGACTGAAGCTGCACCATCGTTTGATATCCCACTGTTATCCATCCCATCCCCACACACAGTCACATTGCCTATACATACCCCATCACCAGTGGCCATAGCTAAGTGACAGTTGGTGGTTAGTGGCATGGGACAGCACAGTGTGGTATTTATGGTATGTGTGTCTGGACACAGCAGCCATAGCCAGATGTCCATTGGGTACCACATAGGCAGATGTACAAGGGTGCTCTTTGGAGGGCTGCTGGTCATCATGCCCCTGGCAGAATTGCCACATCTGGTGCCACCAAACACATGTTTCAGGCCGTCATGGAGGCGCAGGCACATATGGAACGGTACACCACACAGGCTGTGAGGCTACAGAGGGCTACTCATTCAGGTGTTACTGACATCTGTGATTCTGTAGGTGCACTCCGTTATTTTTCAGAGGTCATGGATAGACGGTTGGGTGAGATGGTGGGAATCCTCAACTGTGGAACGTCTGTGCTCGTGCATATGGTGAGAGTGGTGCAATGGCCACATGGATGTAGGCCAGCAACACCAACAGCTGGAGGTTGACATGGACATGCCAGAACACAGAGGCGCTCCTGTAGCGGCAATACCAGCCCCAGCACTGCAGGGGGGTGCTGTCCATACCACACCACAGCAGGCCATGTGCACGTGGCCCTGGCCAGTCCCAAGAAGGACCCAGATTCAGCGGACATATATCATTATCAAGGGAGAGTACCATATTGTGGCTTGTACCTGGTGGTGCCCATGGAACCCCTGGCAGGCACAGTTCTCATGTCCGTGGCCAGAGACGGTGAACTGCCCACCTTGCCAGGTATGGTCTGCAGCTGTCCAACAAACACGTGTATAGGGCAGCCACATGGCAGAACTGTGTGCATGTATACACACACACAATACCTACACAGCTTGGGCAACTCCACACCTACACACACCATATCACAACAGCCAAATTAATAGTTAAACCACCTCACTCACACACATGGTGTCAAATGTATGGATCAGCCTAGGTCTCAGGCAAAGCAACACCACATCCTGTGCATATGATGATACCTATGCCACATGCCTGTCATCCATAACATCAATGCAGGGACAGGCTAATATGGTTCTAAGGCACAGAGTGACTGTACTACAGTGTACCAATGTAATGATGTGTAACATGTTGTCAGCAGTAAAGTTTAATGCTTACATGTCAGGATGTGTAGCTGTCCAGCCATGATGCATTATAGCTGTTATTAACACTGAGTGATTGTGGTCTCCATAATGTATTCTGTTTGTGATGTAGGTGTCCATGTGTCAGCCGGATGATGGTCTGCTGTTGTAACCTACAAGGGGTATGGCACTGTGGTGATACCTTGGCTGTACCATATCCTGGGTACAGATGAACACATGTCACAGGTCTGTATAACCGTTACTGCATGTGCCACATGGCTGATAGGTCTGGGGTGGTGTATACAGGTGAGTGCATGGTGTCTGATGTCAGCAGCCTTTCTACAGTGGACAATGGTAAGTGTACTGGATCGTAAACACCACATGTTTGTGTATAACACACACAGAGGCTTTGGCGTTGATGCAATACACAGAGAATACTGTACACATGGATGTATGTACCTATGCAGGGAACCCATTTTAGCCTATGTAATTCCACCAAGACAGAACAGGCACAACAACACATTGGAAAATAAGCAGTCTGCTAGTTTAATGTCATTGACAATGGTACTGGCAGGGTATATGACCCCTTCACCAATGTAGTGCAATCCTCAACTCGGTAAACATAGGTGTGCTGGTGTGGGTGGCACAGCCCTACCCTTTGGAGAGTGAGAGGTGCTGTAGAACCAAAGATAGTCTGATGGAAACTACTTAACCTGTTAACATACACTGTACACTATTACAGCCAGCTAAGCAGGGGGATACACTCAACAGTAACTGCAATAATGGTGGCTGCGTCCACAAGAGCCACACCCAGCTATATATACCAACACCAGTATCACTGTACACCTGTATAGTGAGGAAGAGGGCATTTACACATCTATCACTAGTTGTGATGGAATGTATTTCCACAGGATGATACCTGTGAAATGTTACACACACACTCTTACTTGGCAACACTGGCACTAGAACCCCTACCTAGGTGTGTAGTGCTACTGATGTGTGTGGCCTTAATTGCACACACCACACAGCTTTTAGGATGAGGTGTGTTTGAGGTTACATGTTACGTGAAGAACATCCTCAGGCCTGTACAGTATGGTAATGGGGGCTGTACTGGTTGTTTATGGACAATACATAGTGTGACATACTGTCATATAGACATTGACAAACACATAACAGTCATACACACATCTGAGGGACCTGGACTTATCAGTGCTAACTACCTTGTCAGTGTGCCCATTCTGTTTCAGATAAGTTGCACACAGCACATGCATAACTGGGCTGGATAGTGTTATCAGTTACCTGTATGGCTGATGGTGACAGTGGTCCCCATACAGTGGAACATAGGACATGTACTGGGGGTACTATGGTGTAAAGACGGTATACCCAGTGCCACAACCCACAGTGGATACTGTACGCATTGAAACCCATGACAACAGTCTGACATACCCACCATCACAATTTAACCAAGACTGCAATACAACCTTTTATCCCAAGAGTGCTACTACAGGAATATGCATCTAAAGCACATGCCACAGGGATAGTAGGGTGATGCATTGTCATGGCTCTCCTATGGTCAGCAACATCACTATCCCTAATACTGTGTGGCAAGGCGTATTGTATTAGGAGAATGTGGCCTCAGAATGCTGTATCTTACAAATATACACACATGCACACATACACACACTTGCCAGAACTCAGAGGGTATCTCATGCCTATCAATCCATTTGTACAACAGTGTTGTGCTGGTACTGCAAGCCTCAGGTAGCCCTTATGGTGAAGAGTGTAACAAGGTACATGTAATGTCGGGTACAGCAGCAGCCACATCTAACTATTGCAATGGGGGGTGTGAAGGGCCTCGGTATTTTCAACTGCAGGTCTACAAACACACAGACACTGTTATTCTCAGTAATGCACACATACACATTTGTCAGTACTGGGGTTCATTGGTGCAGGTGTTCATAGGTGTGTACCAGGCTATTGTCCATGGAGAGATGGGAAGTGTATGGGATGTGTGTACAGTGGTATCATGCCACCTGCCATGTGCCAGCAGGCCATCTATGAACAGATACCACAGGGGTGATCCTCAGGGTGAGAGTTACATGCAACATCCAATCATCTGGTTGCCTCTTGCAGAGGGCCAGTGAGGTGCTCCAGTTGACATGTATGCAACAGGTATTACATAACATGGTCAGTGTCTGTCTTGGAGACCTGTACCCAAGCATGTTTTGTTGACTGTGGTAGTGTAGTTGAGGTATCCATGGCATGTGGTGTGCACAGGGTGTGGATTCCTAGCTGTGGCATTCATAACACAGCTGGGCAGACATGTCAGTGTCAGCCAGGCATAGATTGCCTGTAAGTAGCCAAGATGGATACCTGACATATGCACAAGTGTACAGATGACAGACAGACATCAGCTAGCCAACTGGCTATGCATTAGGATGAATGTGTTAACAGACAGACATCTGACACTGACAGGTATGCCATCACTACATGACAGCAGCCTCAATGACAGGTCCTATACACACAGTAGTCTACAGTTAATATCCACATGTCAGATCAATATCCAGTAGGAAATATTTAATGAGACACAGCTCACACACAAAGAACACGACAGTGAGGACTCAGAGTCCATCTTTGCATGCAGGGGTGTTTGGTTCCAGTACTACAATCTGCAATCTACTCTTGCATGGGAAAGCACTGTCAATAGTAGTAACGTAAGGATACACTACATGCCAGTGTGACTGCATATAACCTAGCATACTACCCATGTATTTAACACATTCAAATAGAAAAGAGTGTTGTACAAGCCGTATATACTCAAGTGTCCCAGACAGTAGACTTACACCCCTTGCTACTGTAATGACAGCACATAGATGCAGGTTATGTGTATGGAATTAAATACACTTATTAAAAATGTCATTACCCTGCTATTTTATCAGACTGGAATGTAGCACTGGTTACCAGGGCTGAGCCATGCTTAGCAGGTTTCAGCATTGCTGGAATATAAATGCTAAACACATTTACGCACTGGTAAGCAAAGCCTACACGGTGTAAGTGCCTGTACTTTTATCCGTACGTTAGCAGCGCTTACCATCACACAAACACATTTAAAGCTGCTCAAAACTGCCTTAACTACTCTGTATCCAACAGCCCTTGTTCTGCCCAGCACAAAATTAACAACCCTTGCAGGACTTGAACCCAGGACCCTGTAAGTTAACCACTAAGCCATCACAGCGGTGATGACAGTTGTTGTTTTTTCCAATATATCTATCAGTACACATACTGAATAGCATTGAATAACTGCTATGACTTCTACAATTGTGTAGTATTTGTTAGTGATATTACCGTTGAATCCCATATGTTGTTATAGCTAAATATACACATATCAGATAAATATGGTGTGATACATCTAGGAAGGTATATACAACAGTCATGTTTACACATAACAAGGCTATATATATATATATATATATATATATATATATATATATATATATACATATGTAGATATAGGTGTACATGTACATAATATATATTCATATATATGTATTTATATAGATCTGTATATTGCGTGTTATATATAATATACGTCATATTTTATATATATATATATATGTGTGTGTGTGTGTGTGTGTAGATATCTATAAATATATGTATATATATATATATAAATATATATATATATATATATATATATATATATATATATATATATATGTTTACTATTAAAAAAATCTGCGTAGCTCAACACAGCCACAGCCATATATGGTAAGCGTGCTTAATATTACAGTATATGGACTGTGTGATCAACACCATCCTCATATGTGCCACTCACACACTAACTCTACATATACTGGGCCAATACACAGTGTATTCTGATGCCTGACTGTGGTATGGGACATGTGTGGTTTTGGCCCTACAAACATGTACAACAATAGGGTACCATACACTGGAGCAGCATGCAACATCAGATAGAACAGGACCAAGAACAATAACATCTATCACAGTCTGTACACAGGCCAAGGTACATATTCGCAATACACACTCTGTCGACAATCACATTAAGTACACAGACCTCACTACTGTACACAGTACAACAGAATGTCCAGGTTTTGTCCTCAAATATAAGCCCTACTATACATAACATGTCTAGCAGTCTGATATCTCACTGGCTTGTTATCAGGTATGATGTCAATAAATAATGGTGTACTGAACATATGCACCTCTTACTGCATGACATATGTACAAAGGTTGACAGAGTTGTGGCTGGAGACACAAAGACAGGGCCAATATTGACATGTTGCTTTGATAGACTCATACATTTACTGGTTTAACAGGGTTTGTTGTGACATATGTCTTCTGAGCGATATGAAGTCAGCAACTCTCATGGCTGTCACCATGTACTGACTGCAATCCTCAGACTATGCTACTGAATTTCTAAATATAGGTCATCTGTGAGTAACACAACACATGTAAGACTCCAAACACTAGCCAGTCTGCATATAACCTTACAGGTGAAAGTTTCCTCAACCACATAACACTGTCATGACAGGTATTAAATCATGTAGACCAGCCATATTCCCACAAACCCTGTTAAACCAACATTGATTAAAATGTAGAAGAGCAAGACTTACATTCTGTCCTCATGTCTGGAACATCCCCATCTTATTTGTTGGCCTGTCTCCACAGTGTATGTTGTAAGAGGTATATCCCACTACCCTCTGTGATGCTGTTTGCCAAATGCTGACAGGAAGTCCTGCTCACAGTGAATGAAAAGGGCCAACACCCACATGATGTTCCTAGTTATAGGAGTGTGTTTCCATGCAATTGGCTATGGGAATGTTACTACAGCTGTTCCACATGCAATCAGCTAGTTGTTTGTCTTTTCGGCTTTTCCCGGTTAGGGGTCGCCCCAGCGGAACTCCGGTCCGCTAATGATTGGCTGTAGATGTTTTTATGGTGCCGAGTTGCCAGCCCGATGCCCAACCTTCAGTGAAGGCACACCCATTCACACATGTCTTTTGGAGGCCACTCAACCATGGGGAGGGCATGCAGACTCCACACAGAAGGCACTCCAGCTGAGAATCAAACAGGAGAACCTCTTGCTGTAATGTAACAGCGCTACCACCATACCACTGCGGCTTTGGGGGACTGCAGTTTGTGCACTGGACATCAGCTGATCATGGGCATCACTTACAAAACATAAGCTGCTGCCTAAGCAAAGCAGGTGTACTTTTCCACATCCACCAGAAAGGGAGTGAGAGAGACAAAGTAAGAAAGCAAGGGGGTAGGAGAGTAAGACCTAAGTATGTCTGTGTCCCATACTTATCAGTACGAGGTTTCAAACCTCTGCCTGATTATGTAATGCTATTAGATTTTTATGCAGTTATTGCATGTGCCACAGAGCTTACATGCTGGAGAGCTGTCCAAAGGTATATTTGAAGGTGAGTGACATCAGCAACAGTGATAAAGGAGGGATAAGGTAGGTGTAGTACATGTGCCTGTCCACAAAAGCAGGTGTCAAGGAAGACACAACCACACTCTCTCAGGGACTCACACACATTATCACAGTTGGCAGGGTCAGGATTAGAAATCCTAACTAACTAGTTTGCTACACTACAGTATTATGCAGGTATTACATGCACCACAGAGGTTATCAGGCTGATATATGGGCAAAGGGTATGTCAAGGTGACTGACATCAGAAGGCATGCTTCAGTAGGGTAATGGGAGGTGTAGTGAGTGTGAATGGCTTCCAACTCATTAATCTCCACACACACACACAGACAAAGATTTGCCAGTACTGACATGCATGGGTTCATTGCTTCACAGGTGTGGTGGTTGACTGTGCCAGAAGGCTGTACAAGGCTAGGCAAAGGGTATACCTTGGCATTGGGCCACATGACAATGGTCTGCAGTGTGGCTCAGGGGTGTAGTCCCTGGATTGGCCCACAAAGGTGGGTACTGTATTCACCATCCACTCATCTGGGTTACTATTGAGGGTGGCCAGTGCTGTGCAATGCTTGCCCTGTATGTGTTCTATATTCCATAACATGAACGGTGTCTGGGATGTGCACATGTCCCACATCCATGTTCAATGACATGTGGAAGCATGCCTGGTGTGTCTGGGGCATGTTGTGTGGACAGATTGTTATCATCTGAGGTGGCATTCCTGACCTCATGTGGTGAGAACTGGCTATGGAACTGAGGTTGATCCTCCACCTACATTGACAGCATCATACAGGTATTCAGTGGAGTTAGTGGCATCTGCCCATACTGTTACGTTACATATTACTTTGAAAATGAAGACAAATACAGTTCTTTCTCTTTTTCAGTGGTATTTATTAACTACAGTACGCACATGTGGGAGCCTCATGGAAAGCACCAGGGAGACTCCCAGAACAAAAGAATACACAAGCTTATATACTGGTGATATTGCTGTCAGTACACAAATATAAAATGAACCAATTAGATCATTATACAGGGCAATTAACCAATCAAAGGTTTATCCGTAAACATTAGGCAGTTCACATCATCATATCTCTAGGCAGAGAAAGAAAATCGGATACACTTCCATAAAAGGCACATTTCCTGCTTTCAGGCAGACTCTTGTTTGTTCAGTATTTTTCCATTGCTCATAGTTCATTCAAAGTTCACAGTACACAGTACATCTTAATGCATACAGACTGTCACATACTCAATTCCCTCAAACACATGCTTTGGCTGTTCATATTCTACAAGCCCCCATTTGATGCTGTGTAAGCATCACCATTTAACCTATCATACATCTGCCCCAAATCTAGCATAACCATGCTACTGGTATTTTCATCATTGGAAAACATTGTCATTTCATCGTCTACATTCATAGCTGCAGGCATATAAAACTTAGGCACTTTCTTCACAGTTTTTGAAGACATTAATCTCAAGATCAGTGCTTTGATTAGAAATAGGACAAGAAAAGCAACAATTGCTAATACTGCAATTAGTAAACTCAACTTCAATAGTCCACCTCCTCAGCCTGAGAATAGGTTAGTTAACCATGCCCATGTTGAACTATCAGCCTCTTTGGCCTCCAAGAGTTCGGAAATTCTTTGAATCAGTTCAAGATGGCTTTCAATTTCACGCTGATTGTCAGGAATAAACGTACAGCACTCCTCCTGGAGTAAAGCACAGGTTCCTCCTTTTACCTCTAGGGTGAAATCGAGAGCCATAAGGTTTTGAAGTACTACAGCTCTCATAGCAGTCAGTTCATCATTCACTAGTTCTAAGGCAGAAAATGTAGCATTGCTTAATATTTCAAGCAATTTAGATAGCTTTCTCAGTTCCCAAATTGATTTCACTGCTCCGTATGATGGAATTATACCAGCCCATGATATGACGTCATCACCCAAGTCCATATGGGACAGTCCTTTGGTGCCAGCATGAGCTAAATCATGGTGATTGACCTATGAAGCAACAACTTGACCTACTAGATTGGCAGGCTTCTTGACCTCTTGAATGTTCCGAATTTGTCCTTTAGGTAATGCAGATACATGTCAAATAGCTGGGACTTGGTACCCAGGAAGCAGCTGCCAGACCAGTTTCCTGGTAGCCATTTATATGCTTTTCTTCCGCACACAAAATAACAATTTTCTACTTTAATCGTGATGTTGATAAACTTGAAGCGAAACCTGGCATCCTGCAGTCCTTGGAATATTTTCCAATAGACAGTTTCTATTTTCTGGGAAAAGTTAGCTATAGAGTTTTTAACAAGTTTTTTTATAGGTGAGAAATCTGTTACACAACCCAAATTGTCTGCAGTGCAGTTATATACCACTGTTTTCTTACAGTGGCTCCACCCTACTCTAGTTTTACCAAGTTTTTGAAAACACACAGTTCCGTTTTGGCGGAGGGACAACTGTAATGCTATCTTGTACTTTGAAATAACATTTGATGTATCGTAGATCAGATTCATCCAGGTTTCATTAACTCCTAAAGGGACTATATTTAGCATCAATCCCCCATGAGCAGTAGGAATAGCAGTGCAAATCCAGCAGTTCGAGACATTAAGGGATGATGCATAAGCATATTTAATAGCTTGATAGGTGTTGAAAGGTGGATGCCATGTAGCTCGTTTGGCATGAGGAGTAGTTGGAGCAGGAAATAAAAATGGCCACAGTAAAAATAACAAAAACAACAAGAATAACAACCAAAATAGCTGTGCAGTACTTTTGTGGAAATGGTGGTTGCACTTGTATTGTTTTGGAAGGGTGAGGTTGTCCAAATGGATAAACGTCAGGCATTGTCAGGTGCTGGTACAGTATGGCTTTGAGTACGAGTAGCAATAGGTGGAGAATCAGGAGTTGCAAAAGGTAGAGGCTGTTGATCTTCAGATGGGATGACCTTCTTGATGTGTGAGATGTGAATCCAGGTGGGTGAGCCTTGTAGTCGTACCGCTGATAATGTCGTCAGTAGAACCAGGAATGGCCCTTCCAGCATGGCTGAAGTGCTGTTTTTCGAGAGAATGACTTGATGTACACCCAATCTCCTGGTTACAGTGCAGAAGACAGGAAAGGATCAGGGATATGTTGAGCGGCTGCTACCTGGCGGTGATGAAACTGTAAAAAAGAGACAAGAGAAGTGCAATATACAAGGATATCATGATCAAATGCATTGTACTCAGAAAGGGTGGTGGTGGAGTCATGGGCATATGTATAGGGCGGCCCATAAGGATTTCATGAGGAGAAAGACCTTTAGTAGGATGTACTTGCACTCTCATAGAGAGTAGGGCTAGAGGTAGGGCCTGTACCCAAGTGAGGCCTATTTCAGTAGTAATTTTAGCCAGTCTAGTTTTCAGTGTCTGATTCATGCGTTTAGTAATACCGGATGCCTGTGGTCTATATGGACAATGAAATTTTAAAGTGATGCCTAACATTTTACACAGTGAATCAATCAACTGAGCAGTAAGATGTGTTCCACAGTACATATATATTTGACAGGGAAAACCAAAACGAGGTATCAATTCATAACAAAGTTTCTTAGCAACTGAAATAGCATCATTTTTTACACATGGGTAGGCTTCTAACCACCCAGAAAAAACATCAACATTTAAAACATATTTGAAATGAGCACAAGGTGGAAGTTCAATAAAATCCCATTGCAAAGCGCAAAATGGTCCCAATGGTTTTGGCAGTGGTTGTGCGGGAGCCATAGTGCCTTTTGAAATGTTATACTGTAAACAAATGGAGCACATGCTAAAAAAATGCTGTACAGAAGCAGAAAGTCCTGGGGCATACCAATCCTTTTGGATTTGTTTTATTAATGCTTGTACCCTGACATGGGCTGGCAAATGATACGCTTTAATGAGAGAATTTAACATGGACATTGGGCAGACCAGTCTGCCATCTGGATGTTGCGAAATAAGATCAGAGCATTTAAAACAACCTTGAGCCAGCCATGTTCTTCTTTCTGATTCTGGAACTTCATCCTGTAAAGCTTTTAACACTGTGGTATCAAAAGTAACCATTGGTTGCAGAGGCTGCAAAAAATGTCCCTGAACAGTTTGTGAGAGAGCAGCCTGTTTAGCAGCTCAGTCAGCTAAATTATTGCCCTTAGTTTCAAAAGAGTCATTAGACTGACGGGCTGCACATTTAACAACAGCAAGTTCAGGAGTGAACAATAAGTCTTGTAGTAAGTTATTGATATAAAAATGTTTTTTAACGGGTGCCCCGGAAGATGTTAAAAACCCTTGTTCCTTCCACAATATACCAAAATCATGAACAACACCATGGGCATAACGGGAGTCAGTATATATAGTAACAGACTTGTCCTTAGCTATGTTGCATGCATTCGATAATGCCACTAGTTCCACAGCCTGCGCAGAAGTGCCTGGGGGTAATCGTGCTGACCTTAACACTTCAGTCGGAGTACAGACTGACCAAGCAGCTTGGAATTCACCAGAGTTTGTTCGTAAACAGGATCCATCAACAAAAATAACTAAATCAGGATTTTGCAAAGGAGTGTCATATAAATGTAACCTAGGAGAAAGAACAGAGTTAACTACAAGCACACAATCATGTGGTTCGCCCTCATCCGAAGTTGGTATTAAAGAGGCAGGGTTCAGTGGTGGGCAGCGTATGACTTGCATGGCAGGATTATTTATTAAACTTAGTTCATACTTAGCTAGGCGTGCATTTGAAAGATACTGTGTTTTTGTTTTTAGAAGTAGCGCTTGAACAGCATGTGGGACTGCTAATATAGTATCATGTCCCAAGGTTAGTGGGGCTGCCATATCAACCAAAACAGTGGCAGCTGCCACAGCCCGTAAGCAAGCCGGGTAACCAGAGGCAACCGGATCTGGCTGAGTGCTATAGTAAGCAATAGGTCGGTAGCCTCCAGTGCATTGCTGAGCTAGGAGACCCAAGGCAGTCTTGTTTTACTCACAGCAAAAGAAAACAAAAGGTTTGGAATAATCTGGCAACCCTATGCAGGAGGATTTACCAAGGCTGTTTTGATAGCCTGAAAAGCCTCATCGTTTTGTGACATCCAGGGTAAAGGTTCTGTAATATCCTTTTTCAGGAGTTGTAACGGGGGGCGAAATTTCTGAAAAATTAGACACCCACTGTCTACAGTATCCTGCTAGGCCAAGGAATCCTCAAAGTTGCCTTTGGGTTACAGGGCATGGGGCACTTTGAATAGAAGTTATACGATTTGGGAGTATTTGCAGAGAACCCATTGCAATAATATGTCACAAATATTGCACCTTTTCCTGACAGAATTGTAATTTTGATCTATTTACTTTAAACCCTCGTGCAGCTAAAAAGTCTAACACTAGAAGGGAATCTTCCCTACATGAGTTACTGTCTGGTGAAGCTATAAGAATATTGTCCACATATTGGATTAGAACTGAACGTGATGGTAGTTGCGGATCCTGTAACTGTCTATGCATCTCTCTGGAAAATAAGGTTGGGGATTCTACGTATCCCTGGGATAATCGAGTCCAAGTATACTGCTGACCTTTGTAGGTAAATGCAAACAAATACTGACTGTTGGGATGTACTGGAATAGAGAAAAAAGCTGATGAAATATCTATTACCGTAAAACATTTTGCAGTAGGTGGGATACAGCTCAAAATAGTAGCTGGCTTTGGTACAATTGGGAAAACAGGCAAAACAGCTTTGTTACCTTCCCACAAGTCCTGCACAAATCTGTAAGCTTGTTTACCAGGTTTTTTTACTGGTAATATTGGGGTGTTACATGGGCTTGTGGTGGGTACTATGATCCCTTGCTGTTCTAGTGCAGAAATAACAGGGGCGATACCAGATATAGCCTCAGCTGTCAAAGAGTACTGTGGTACTCGCAGCAACTTTGCTCCTGGTTTTAGAGTTATTTTTACAGGAGTAGCTGAGTTCAAAAACTACATCATTGTCATGAGTAGTCCACAGGTGAGGGGGTAGGGAATGTAAATAATTGTTTCTGTTAGAATCTGACTGAATACACATCATCTGTAAAGTGATAGTGTCATCTAAGGCTGCCAGGATACTATCCTGTTGGTCTGAAGGTACATGGAGATAAACTCCATCAGCTGTGCAAAAAATGGTGGCCCCCATTTTGCAAAGCAAGTCTCTTCCTAATAGATTTAAAGGTGCTGAGGGTCCTACTAAAAATGCATGGTTATCCTGTAGAGGTCCCAAAGTTACTGGGACTGGAACAGTTTCGGAATATTCAATAGGTATACCAGAGACACCCACTCCTCTAGTTATTTTGTCAGCGAGGGGAACATTCATGTCTGCTTTGCCAGCTAGCATGGATTTAGTCGCTCCAGTATCAATTAAAAATGGGTAAGGTTTATTTTTAACAAGTAACATAACATGTGGTCCATCCTGATCCACAGGAATAAAAGGGCACAATTGCTGTTGTTTCTGTTCAGGGAACCTTCATTGTGGTTGCTGTCAAGTGGCCGGCGTCCAGTTAAAATTCCACTGATGTGACGCATCAGTGTATGGTGCAGGTTGCTCAGCCAAATATGGACACTCATTTTTCCAATGGCCTACTTGGCCACAGTTGAAGCACTCGGTCTGATTACTAGAATTCTGGGGTTGGGCCGACTGTGTTCCCTGCCAGTTTTGTCTATTCTGATTTCCTGCTCCTTGGCGTCCACCTCTCCCTCTCCCTCATCCTCTACCTCGTTGACCAGTCGGTTGGCCAAAAGCGTTACACATTTGGACTTGCGCTTTTAGTAATTTCTCCTGTAAATCCTTATTTTCTTTAAACAAATGGGCAGATAGGTATTGTACCTGCTGGACTAACTCATGTAAGCCCAAACTAGGCCAGTTTAAGCATACTTCTTTTAACTTGTGCCTCACCTGAGGGCGTAACCCATCTACAAGTGAATTTCTAACTGATCTGTGCTTTAAAAAGTTTAAATTGCATTTGCCTTCTGCTTTTTACAGTTTTTGCACTTGTTTTATATCAATTTAAGTCATTTTTGTATTGTATAACTGTTGTAGGCTACACACTAAAGTGTGCTAGCCTGTTTATAGCATTTACAGTGTTTTCTGTGTGTTTTTCTGCTGTTTCCTGAAAAAAACAAACAAAAAATATATATATATTCTCTTTTCCCGCCTTTGCTGAAATAGATTAGTCCAGATTTCAGGTTTTGCTGTATTCTGGACTGTGGTATAGTTTTCTGTGTTGCACATATCCTTACTTGGATAGGAGGAAGCTTCTCTGTTCATCAGTGAGAGTGAGGAGCTTTGAGCAGCCTCTCTGTCCCTGGAGGAGTGGTCTCAGCCCTGAAACTAGTAGCTTATTGGCCGTTTTGGGTCAATTCCTATCTCTCTCAGTTTCCCTGCTTTAAAACCCACATTTGTGCAGTTTTGCACGATTTTGCGAATAGAGCAGCATCGGACAGCGCCGCTTAAACAGGTTTAAACTATTCCCGGCTCCACAAAGTATGCTCTTCACTTTTTCCCTTAGAACTGTTCCAAATCTCAAAGTAAGCACTCTATTTTCATTCTAAAGCCCTGCAGTCGCTCATATAAGTAATCTTATAAGTAAGCACTAATAAACTAAAGCACTACACCCTCTTATACTCCCTTAAAGTACTTGGCTCCTTATCGGTCCTTTTTGATCAGTCAAAAAGTAGTTCCTTATACTATTCTGGCATGTCCAAAAGTCAGTTTTGGGTTTACTCTCCAGTCCAGCTGGTGAATCTGGGAATCTTGAGGCAATGTTACAACTGCCTTATGTACACAGACCACCCTCTCCTCCTCCCAACAAGCTCAAATATATGTGAGAGATGTAACTATATAGCCAAACTGGAGGCTGAGCTCTCTCAACCCAGTACTGGCGCAGTCAGTCAGGCAGAGAAGGTAACCACACACACCACGAATTCAGTCTCACATAGACCTATCGCAATAGCAAACCAAACACATAAACACACAAAAACATACTCGAATGCTCTAAATAAAAATCTTCCCAAGCAGCAGAGACCTCCAAAGCAGACATCCAAGCAACCGCTACCCCACAACAATACCCACGTATCACATAGTTCACAAAGTCAGTGTGCCACACAGTCACAGCCCTTAATGCTAAACAACACACCTAATACACTTGTAATAGGTGACCGTATTGTCAGACACACTGACATCCCACTCACCAGGCTAAACAAGGAGAAGGTCACTGTAAACTGCCTGTCAGGTGCCAGGATCTGCCACATAACACAAGCACTCAGGTCACTCCAAAGCAAGTACAAATATGACTGTCATTGTCCATGCTGGTGTGAATGACATGAGACGTACCTCCCTGGACTACATGAAAAGAGACATAGAGGAGCTCTCTGATCATGTAGCCCAGGCCGGTATGACCCTGACCTTGAGTAACATCTTACCCTCACCAAGAATGATGCCACAGTATAAAGACAAAATGATCAATTTTAACAATTGGCTAAAGTATTGGTGTCATTCAAAGGGGATCCAGTGTCTGTCAGCCTGGGATGACATGTTCGACAAGCCACGCTGCTTCGCTAGGGATGGCTTGCACCTGTCACCCCTGGGCTTTCGAATATTGGTTAAGGCTCTTGTTACCCCCATAGTGCCTTTTTAAGGCAAGGCTCAAAAGACAAACCCACCTCCATAGACAACACAAGGAAAAAGAAACTAAGGGTAATGCTGCTCAACGCCAGAAGTCTAAACCTCAAGATGCATGCACTTGAGGCTCTCCTCAGTATGGAGAATATCGATATCTGTGCAGTAACAGAAACCTGGTTCAAGGCTCCTGAGATCACCCCAGAACTACCAGGTTATACCTCATACCATGCTTTTCGTCCCCAAAACTCAGACCGAACCACAAAAGGAGGGGGAGTATCCATATTCATCAAAGATACCCACACCTCCAGGTTAGTGGCACTGCATGAAGCATCGGAGACCATCCATGTGCAACTAACAGTGGGAAAAACTGCCTTTCAGTTTGTAGCCTGCTACAGACCACCCTCCCAAACTCAGGAACCTCACTCAGCTTTCCTGAGAACACTGGAGAATATGAAGGTCTCTCCAAACACTATCATATTGGGTGACTTCTACTACCCAAACATAAACTGGGAGCACTACTCAAGCCCCAACACACTCGCCCAATGCTTCCTAGAATTTATAAACTCAAATGCTATGGAACAACTGGTCACCACTCCCACAAGAGGGGAAAACATATTGGACCTGATCATCTGGAGCATTTCTCCCCGGGCCTCCGCTGAAAACAGGGTCTATGGAACCTAGTCGGACATTCCCGGTCAACAAATGTTAAATTAAATTAAAATTAAAATTAAAAATCACCAACATGGGGACTCTATGTTCCATACCAGAGGTATACCCCTCATTGGTAAGATCTGACCATAAATTAATCTCACTGGACATCCATATCCTATCCCCACCCCCAGCCAAGGAAACCACGGTGAAGAACTTCTCAAAAGCAAACTTCACACTTCTCAAAACTGAGGTGGAATCCTTCAAAGCCCCCGGGCCAGTGGAAAATATGGCCCAAACCGCAGTATCCTTTACAAATGCATTCTATGGACACCTACAGGAATGCATGGATCGTGCTATCCCAAATAAAACCAAGACTCACTCCTCCAAAGGCAGGAGACCTGTCTGGTGGACCCCAGCCATAAATAAGCTACACAACAGAAGGAGGAAGCTACTACATGATAGAGCAAAATCCCAAAAAGGGAAGGCATCTCTGATCAGTACTAGCAAGAAACTATGATCCCTCATAAAATTATCTAAGGCCAGCTTCGAAAGAAAAATTGCACAAGATGCTAAAGATAATCACAAGGCCTTCTTTAGTTATGTCAGGAACCTGGGTGGCAACTCCCAGATATGCTCTGAGTTAGTGCAAAATGACAAAAAATACACTGAACCCACAGACATTGCCAACATCCTGGCAGACAGGTTCAGTGCAAACTTCTCCCCCTCTTCCCCCCCAAAAGAGCAAATGTCTATCCCAACAGAGTGTAGCCTCCCTGACATCACAGATGCACAGGTGAGAGCTGCCCTCTCCAAAACAAAAAACACAACATCAATGGGACTGGATGGTGTCCCAGGCTGCATCTTACATGAGCTCCAAGAAGAACTGAACCCTCACATAAAGTCACTGTTCAATCTCAGCCTTACTAAAGGATATGTACCCAAGGAATGGCGTACAGCAACAGTGGTCCCACTCCACAAAGGTGGTGCCACAACGGACCCCAGAAACTATCGCCCTATAAGCCTGACTAGCCTGGTCTGCAAAGCTATGGAGCGTATCATCATAGAACTCATAAACAAAGACATTGGGAACCTCCAAGCACTGGATCCTACCCAATTCGGCTTTGTTAAGGGCAGATCTTGCCTCTTGAACCTGGTCGACTTCTTTGAAACAGTCACCAAGGCCATAGATGAAGGGAAGGTAGTCCACACAGCCTACCTGGACCTCGCAAAAGCCTTCGACACAATACCCCACTCGGGCATCATAAATAAGTTCACCAGCTTAAATATCAACCCCTATGTCACAAGATGGGTTGCAAACTGGCTCAGGGAGAGAACCCACATGGTCAGAATTGCAGGTGCCATGTCAGACTCTAAACCAGTTAAAAGTGGCGTCCCACAAGGCTCAGTCCTGGGACCTCTCTTGTTCGGTATATATTTCTCTGAGGTACAGGCTAACACGGGAGGACTATGGCTGACCAAGTTCACAGATGACTGCAAACTGGGTGCCATAATCGACTCGCTGACTGACACAAGCATCCTCCAAAAGGGTCTCACAGAGACGGATAACTGGTGCCAGAGCCATGGCCTAAAGCTAAATGCCAAAAAGTGCATAGTCATCCCCTTTGGGAAAAACAAAGTGCCCACAAATTACCACATAGGTGGTAATCCATTAAGTAGGGAAGAAGTAATTAGGGATTTGGGGACCCAAGTAGATAGCAATCTCTCCTCTGACAATCCCGTTGCCAAAGTGGTTAGAAAGACCTTCTATATAGCCCACCTTATCACAAAAGGGTTCACATCTAGATCAAGAGAGGTCATTGTGCCTCTCTACTCATCACTCATCAGGCCCATAATTGAATACAATGTCCCATTTGGGATGTACCTTACCCGACACCTGCAGCAACTGGAAAGACCCCAAAAGTACCTCACCAAGAGGATCAAGGGACTCAAACAGATGCCCTACGCAGTTAGGCTAAAGAAACTCCAGCTCTACTCATTTGCTTACCGCCTACTCAGAGGCGATCTGTGCCTGAAGTATAAAGCCATGTCCAAACCAGAATTAATGGACATGGTCTGCCTCAGGAAATCCAAATCCCTTAGAGCTACACGCTCCAGGGACTTAAACCTCAGCACAGAAATAAATAGGACATGCTGGAGGGACAGATTCATATCCCAGAGGCTTCCCTCACTCTGGAATAAAATCCCAATCCATGTTAGGCAGAGCCCATCAATGACCCTCTTCAAGAGAAATCTTGACAAGTGGATGGGAGATAGTAGGTTTACCCCTGGGATCTCTTCTGTGTCCCTACTAGACAGAGGCACAGTAAACTAACCTTAAAAGGGCTATCTTCTGTAACCTACTATACAGAGGCACAGTCAACTAATCTAAAAGGGTGGCGAAAGCCAAACACACACTGGCTAGGCTTATAAATGCCCTAGGGCAGATAGCCTAGTATCAACCTATGAACCTACAAAAGCAGCTGACAGCCCGCTTTATGCTGGTCCTTCAGTGGGCTCTGGGTACCTGGAATATGCCTCGAAGGCTTCAGTGAGCCGATTTAAGTATTCGTCTATAGGTTCATCCTCTTTCTGTATGACTGATTTAATGTTCGACCAACTGGGGGTAGGTGGCACTATTACAGTGATAGCATCAACTATACATTGCCTAACCGCCTCAAACTCATTTCCCCCTTGTATAGTGTGCTTCGGTATTGGGGTAGGAACATTAGCATGATCCCAGATACGTTTCATCAGATCAGCTGGGACAGCGTATTGGAGGACAGCTTTAACCTCTTCCATGGTAGGATTTTGCAGACAAATATGCCGTGCCAATACGTGTTGAAACTTTGCCAGGTTAGTACGAATGGGCGGGAGTGATTTAGTAATCACTTGAAGATTAACTGCTGACCACGCCCTAGGTACCACTACAGTAGCCGGTTGTCCCGCATCTCTAGCATGTGCTGGGTTTGGGACTTCTCTCAATGGAAATACTCCTTCTTCATCTGATGGGCTAGTGCCCGATTCAGAATCAGAATCTTGGTTAGATTTATCCGGACGAATGTAGCTGTCATTGTCTTCAATCACAATTGGGCATTGCTTGTAGTATTTACCCTTGTGTAAATATACGGCTTTTTTATTTTGATATATTTTCAGCTGGCTAGACCTAGGGTCAAAAGGCATTTGTGCTTTTTTTTTTTGCTGTTTTTTTATCTTAGAGCGGGTTAGTCTAGGTGAAAGTTTACCTGCATCTATTTGGCCAGGTTGTTCTATAATCGGTCTGCTAGATTGGCCTCCCATTTCCTGATCTCTGCTTCCAGAGTAGGGAGCAGTCTGCTCTTCTCCCCACCAGCCTTCACCCTCTGTTGTGGAGCTCACTGCTCCATCTTGAACCTGTGAAGGCTGATATTGTGGTGGAGGAGCCATAGGGGGTGGGGGAACCAGGGGTTATCATCCTCAGATGATTCAGTTATTTGTAATTTACTTATTTCCTGTACTGGATATAATTCCTTAAAGGGTGGTTCCCTTAAGAGTTTACCGTCTGCTACATCTAAATTACTCGCAGTATGCCGTAGTTCCTTTATCTGTTCTTTTAGTTTCTTTTGATTGTCCTTAAGACTACTGACGACCGAGTCCTTCTCCCTTTCTTTAGCTTCACACATCCAATCATTAAAAGCTGCCCAGCACAACCCTGGTATTCTTCCTTTCTTTTTTAATTTCCTTCACAAGTTAGTCAAAATATCTTTATTAAAACTACCATTTTTGGGAAAAGCAAGGTCACCATCATTTTTCGTAAGGGTGATCCACTGATTTAAAAACATGCAACTGTCCCGGGACACACGGTAAAACATATAACCAGCTGGTGTACCTTTTTCTGGCTCATCTATTTTTCCCGCACTCGCTCTCATTTTCACTCAAATAGAGCTATACATATGTAATACAGGTTTAGCTAAGGCGTTATATAAACGTCTTGTTACCCCACTATCATACCTCCTTTCATACATATGTCGCCAGTATTTTCGTATTAACCCACACTCATACTGCGCATTCAATAGCAGAAAAGAAATCAGTGCCACTTACATCAAAACATCTGAATGAGAGAAATCATACCATTTTCTACATAAAAAAAAATTTATTTGCAAATCTTTAAAGCAGACAGGTGCATAAAAATGAAAGAAACACTGCAGAAACAGAAAAGTCTGTTATGGGCCCTTTTGTTAGCAGTATTTCATTCAGTTCCTGACTGCTGCAGCTTGTTCTTAATTCATATCCGAGTAAACGGCACCAATTGTTACGTTACACATTACTTTGAAAATGAAGACAAATACAGTTCTTTCTGTCTTTCAGTGGTATTTATTAACTACAGTATACACGTGTGGGAGCCTCATGGAAAGCACCAGGGAGACTCCCAGAACAAAAGAATACACATGCTTATATACTGGTGATGTTGCTGACAGTACAAAAAAATATAAAATGAACCAAATAGATCATTATACAGGGCAATTAACCAATCAAAGATTTACCTGTAAACATAAGGCAATTCAAATCATCATATCTCTAGGCAGAGAAAGAAAATCAGATACACTTCCATAAAAGGCACATTTTCTGCTTTCAGGTAGACTCTTGTTTGTTCAGTATTTTTCAATTGCTCATAGTTCATTCAAAGTTCACAGTACACAGTACATCTTAATACATACAGACTGTCACATACTCAATTCCCTCAAACCCATGCTTTGGCTGTTCATATTCTATAATACACGGCATGTGTATAAGACATGGTATTTCCTTTGTGGGTTACATTTGCTGACTCTACAGTTGATGCAGATGTCCAGTGGGGAACATAGCAAAGGACCACTGTAAGCAATTATTTGCCTATTGTAGGGATGGGACAGGGTGCCATGTCCTCTGTAGTCCACTGCAATCACACTGTGGTTATTATCTGTGGCAATATGCAGGGAACTACCAACATAGCGGTTGTTGACTAGCCAAGTGTGTTTGTGTATGAGACATAGGTGGAGAGTGTTCTCTGGCTAATACAAGGGTTGCCTATATTGTTCCCCAATCCATAATGTCACATGTAGGGGTATGGATTGTTTGCACCAGCCTCTCTGCTGTTTGACATCTGTTGTCCTTGTAAGGTGGACATTGCGATATATAATATAAGAAATTTGCAAAACCCAACCCACAATGAGTCCTGTTATTACACAATCACAGCTACCTCCACCCAGGATACTAATGACAAAATCACACACACTTGACAGTGCTGAGATTCAAACCCCTACCTAGCTATGTATTGCTACTACAGTGTACTGCATTTATTGCACGTGCCATGGAGCTTATAGAGCTAGTCTTTCCCCAAAGGTGTATTTCAAGGTAAATGACATCAGCAGGCTTGCCAAAGTAGGGCAACGGAAAATGTATTGACTGTGAATGGCCTCAAAAGCATTTATCCCTACACAGACAAACACACCCACACAGAGCTTCAGAGTTGCCATGTCTGGGATTAGAACTCCTACCTAACTAGTACATCACACTACAGCATTATGCAGTTATAACATGCGCCATGGAGCTTATAGGGCTTCGTCTTCCCCAATGGTGCATTTCAAGGTGAATGACGTCAGCAGGCTTGCCAAAGTAGGGCAATGGAATGTGTACTGACTATGAATGGCCTCAAAAGCATTGATTCCTACACAGACACACACACACACACACACACACACACACACACACACACACACACACACACACACACACACACACACACACACACAGTTGCCATGTCTGGGATTAGAGCTCCTACCTAGCTAGTCCATCACACTACAGAATTACGCAGTTATAGCATGCACCACAGAGCTTATAGGGTTACTCTTTCCCTGAAGGTGTATTTCAAGGTGAATGACATCAGCAGGCTTGCCAAAGTAGGGCAATGGGGAGTGCAGTGTGTGTGAATGGGCCATAAACCATTCATCTGGAAGCACACACACAACACTTAGTCACAAACAGGTTTACATTTAACATGAACGTGTATACAACTGCTAGATGAATAATGACTTGTGCAGTCATGTTCCACAGTTATCACAAGCACCACAGACACTATAGTGCTGAAGGATACCAGAAGCAAATGTCTACAGTGACAGACATTTGCGCATCATGTGGTATTGGCCAGTTGGATGTGTGCTGGGTGGGACAGGCCTCATGATGGGAAGCTCTTTGTCACTGTCTGTCACTCTCTTCCACACATTTATGTATGTGTAAGTTTGGCCTATTATAGTGTGTTGTCCTTGGATATATGTGTGTATTCCTATCCGATCTGTGTGCAAAGCATGACTGGTGTGCAATGTGGTGTATATGCACAAACATCTGTGACTGACAGATATGTGTAGTCCACTGTTGTTGCCAGACATGGACTTCATTTCTTTTAAGTGTGGCAGCATGCCCAGTATGACCTCTCAGTATTTTGTTGTCATTCCAGGAAGATTGTACTCCAGTGCAGGCTTTTGTGTTCTACACCTACAGCTAGCAACCTGTTTCTGCAGGATATCTGTAGATCGGTTAACAATATGGGATCACAATGTGCAAAGAATAGTGGGATGCTGCAACTAATTGTGTCTGTGCTGCTTTTGCTACATAGATTTGGTGTTAGCAGAGATATTCAGACATATGTACTGTTTTACACTGTGATGTTTTATGTCATCAGCTACTGACAGGTATACATATTTGACTGCAGTAATTTCCTGGGGAACACAAGAGGAATGAAGCTGTGTCCAGTATTGTGGTCTGCAGCCTACATGTTCTTGCACAATCATGGCATTATGTAGGGGGAGCGGCAGACACTTGCTGATGGGTCTGTGAAATAATTCTGCACCTTGGTACTGTGGTGGCTGAGGATCCCATGCTTGTACATCCATCGACGTGACAGTATAGCCATACCCTGCTGTGGCCATACCTCACAGCTGTACAGATTCACACAGGTTACCCAGAGGCAGGGCTCATATTTCTGGTCATTACTCCTCTACATTGGGGTTTACGAGCAGGTTTGTAGTCACCCATTCCTGGGTTTACAGGCAGGGATAGTATGTGCACACATCTAGTTTCAGACTTCACACACCCCATGGCATCCATGCTTCTACCCCCCCCCCACTGTTATTCTATCCTCTTCTGAACATTATGCACACGTTGTCTGATAAGTATCCCTATAGTTATCACTTCATCCCAGCAATATTTAGGGGTTGGTCCACAGTTCATGCATAGTGGACATGCTACTGGGATTTGTCAACATGGCCTTGCATTTGTATTCTGTGGACTGTGTTATGTTGTTATTTGGGAGTCCATGAGATAACATACATTTATGTAACACCGTACGAATTGCAGAAGGAGTCATTACTGGGCACATTGTGGGTGCTGCGAAGAGCAGTTATGGCTAACATCAAAGAGTGAAACAACACTAATTTCATGAACTTTAATCATACTTTGACTTAGGAATGGGGTCCATTCCTGTCATGGTATTAGGAACCCAAAAGACTTGGAGAAATAAAAAAACGCAGTATGGATGAGACACAGGCCTTTGACAGAGGACTGTAGGGAATTTGGTAGTGATGCAGGCTATCTGTAGCAGGCCGGTGCATTATGTCACTCCTATAATCCCCGGCTGCAAGCCACTATATTCCCTAGGGATGATAGGGTAGGTGTGCAAGGTGTTAATGTCAATAGTTTTTGTCCTTATTAATCCATTGGTGTGGCTGCTGGCAGGGTGCTGCTTACAGTTAGGGACACACCTGCATGGGACACCTCTTCAGCATGCTGCATTCTGTGGCTATTCCCATACAGAGGTGGGGGTCATATTGCACTCATTCCCAACAGCAGGGATAAGACCTATGAGGTACTTGTGGTTGATGGTGGGGTGAGCTGGGTGCATGTGTGCTATGGAAGCTACTTGCAGCTGACGCACAGATATACATAGGGCATTCCACTTATGCTGGCCTGTGCAGAGACATCAGCAGTTTCTCAGTACTTTATACCTGTGCCTTTTGTGGTCTGCCAGTGTTTGGTCAGACAACATCAGTATTCCATACTACACAGACTACTAATGTGCTGCTAACCTGTCTATACAATTCCAAAGGTGTGTGCACTTGACAATGACATTTTATACACTGTCTGTCTAGGGTACTTTCACCTGTGTACTGTTTGTATGTCTGGGTCCACATTCAGGACATATTCATCTTTCAGATGGTGACAGATATTACATCCACACTATTAGTATGGACTACTGCTGGATTGTGTCTTGCTGGGAAGCATTGTGCTTGGTGCTGCAGTTGTGCGAACATGGCCCTGTCATCAACAGTTCTGGTCATTGGCCACCAGGACACAACCCTCCATGCCTACATGCTGACCACTTTCACACAATATACAACACACAACAACTTAACACACAGAGCCCTGCATATTGTACACATGCTACAATATATCCTGCTACTTTGGCCAGCTCAGGTAATATGTGCTCCACTGTTATTATACCTACACATACATGTTACTACATTTCTACATAGGATTGTGTGTGTGTGTGTGTGTGTGTGTGTGTGTGTGTGTGTGTGTGTGTGTGTGTGTGGGGGGGCACACCTGACAACTTTAAACATTTGCTATGACTGTACTGGTATTTCAGGTGCTCCATTTCATTCTGTATTCTGACCTATCATGCAGACTAGAGGCATATCAGTGTACTACAGTTCTTAGGTTTGATTCACCTACATTTCAGTTTCAGACTTCTTCCCTTCAGAACTAACAGCCCACTGCCTGACCTGTTGTAGTCTGTCTGTGTAGGTCTGGAGGGGGCTGTTCTCCATAGCCATCAATCAGAGGTCTTAGCACAGCCTTTCTTTGTGTTCGTCTACACCTGTCCTACTGGCTGAGACTGTTGTTGGGTATGTGAGCCTCACTGACATGCATGTGTGTGTGTCATATACACACATTTGGCCCACCACATGTTCTGCAGTGGGTTTTGTCACCTTGTCTAGTATTGCCTACTATATTGACACGAGTATTTGTTAAGGATTTCATTCTGCCAATATAGGTGTCTACTATCTGCTGGCATCCCATTCAGCCACCCAATTCCATAACATGCTCACATCCATATCATATATACAGGTAGCAGAACATACTACTACATTCAGCAGTTGATAGTGAGTGTGACTTACCTTGTGGCTGTGCCAGTATTGAGGATGGTGCTGGAGGGTTGAATATGTCGGATGCACATAGTACACTCCCTATACATGGCTAAGCACAGGTTGTGTCATGTTTGGCATCCCTTTTACTGTATGTGTGAGTCGGAGAGAGGTGTAATTCCCTGGGTTTCTACCATGTCAGTGTATGTGCTATGCATTGCCTCTTTGCCAAGACCTGGGCATACTGGGCATGCCTCCTTCTGCCTACTGGGGCAGGCTCAGGTTGCTCCTTCTCAGAGTCACTCTGTGCCTATGCTGGCCTTGGCAATGGTGGGGAGTTGTGTTGCCCTGCCCGACGCTGTTTCTGCTGCAGCTGTTTCTGCAGGATCATATTTTGTAGCATGGCAAATACAATGACAATTTGGATACATGTAGCTAGTGAGTACTGCAAGGCTACACCGGATATGTCCAGGCACCGGAACTGTAACTTGAGCATCCCAAACATATGCTCTATTATGATTCTGGTCTGTGCGTCTGCCTTATTATGGAGTTCTTGTTCAGGTGTGTGTGCATTTCTGATGGGTGTCATCAGCCACGGCTCCAGTGTGTAACCAGCATCCCCCACTAGGTGGCCATATAGGATGTCCCCACTGGCAAATCTCTGGTACAGCTGCATCATATGTCAGATGTGGTAGTTGTAATAGCTTCCAGAGCTGCCAGCACACACATTCATTATAATGCCCTGGCCATCGCACATGACCTGGAAGTTGATAGAGAGGAAGCCCTTGTGGTTTATGTAGACTCTACCCTGCTCACCGGGTGGTGCTTTGATGTGTATGTGCATGCAGTCTATAGCACCAACTACCTCAGGGTATTCTGCTATTTGGTGGAAGAGACGCATATTGCTGGTCAACACCTCAATGGGTGTTGAGGAAATATATGTGCTCACCGGCATGTGCTGACATGGCATCTAGGAACTGGTGGAGTACCCTGGATGCTGATGCCTGTGAGATCCCGATGATATCCCAGTTGGTCTTTGGAAGGTACGTGTGACTAGTATTTTTAAGCCTACACATACCTTGGTATCCACTGGGATGGGTTCCCCTCTGTTGGTTTTGTGTGTGAGGAGTGGCCAGCACTGCTCAACAATTTGCTGTAGGATATCCCTGTCCACCCTATAGCACTCCACTATCTCCAGCTCATTTAGCCCCTGGTAGGTTACACTGGGTCTGTACACTCTTCTCCTTCTCCTCACTGTGGGTTGGCCATCAACATTCTCATCCTCACCACCCTCAGCCTCTTCCACATGTTGATTTATGAGAGCAAAAGCAGTCCCTATCCTTTTGTAGCTTTTGTTAGGTAAAATTTCCCCGTTTTCTTTTTGTACACCAGTGGTATCGAATTCGTGGTAAAAACCAGAGGAGAAGGTGTTTGCATAGTTTATAGTAGTGTGCTAGGTTGCTGCATGTGTAATTGGCTGATTCTGAAACATTTCACCTGCCTGCTATGCTAGTTCTCCTTGATTACCTTCCTACTGCTGTTTTCCCTTCCCATTGCCTTCCTGTTTAAGCCAAGAGGCATGCCACGCAAACCTAGTGCTCAGATGTGAACGGCGCTGCTATTTCCTGGTTTAAATTTTTTTTTTTGTTTAAAACCTGGTGCGCGGCATGCACACCCGTTTAGGCAATGTAAAGACTGCTAAGCAGCTACAGACACACCACCTTCCTTAGCTCTGGTAAGCTAAGGGCAAACCTGAGATACAGAGCTCCAATAAGCTTACAGTATGCCTGACACACCCCTCTATGATGTCAGCTAACTCTTAGGTATGCACCATGGTTTTCCTGCACCTACATGGTTGGGTGCAGGCTAGCCATGAGGGGAAATCTGTGATTCAGTATCATTCCCCTCATTTTCATAGAATTGACTGCCAATGCCTAATAACAAGTCTGACACTGATGCTTCCCCCTTAGCAACCACTATTCAGTGGCCTTGTTGTCTTCTGGCTGCCATTGACTATAAAGGCAAAATTGTGATTTTGCATAAAAACCTTTTTTTCAAGGTTTTATTTTTA
The DNA here is from genome assembly GCF_019279795.1 of Protopterus annectens. Taxonomy (NCBI): domain Eukaryota; kingdom Metazoa; phylum Chordata; order Ceratodontiformes; family Protopteridae; genus Protopterus; species Protopterus annectens. Next base: position 947,910,357 of record NC_056733.1, read on the forward strand.
TTTTTGGGTCGATCCCGTGGCACTGCTGCCCTATGCTTAAACGGCTGAAATCGGCCAAAAAAAAAAAGTTAGTTTTTGTTCATTTGAAACTATTTTCCATGCCAATGGTCATATATTTGGCCATTGGCATGCCTTCCACATTATATACACCCTTTATTTGGCGCTGTCATGGCTCCATTTTGTAGTTTGCAGAAATGTACTCAGTTACTAACTGAGTACATTTCTTCAGGTTACACTAATCCTGCATGGACTGCTGCCAGTTTCCTGGATTGCCAATTCACCTCATTTGCATGTTTTTTACCTGCAAATGAGGTAATTAGCATACAGGAGCTGTGTCCATGCAGGAATAGTGCAGGAGTGCTCATGCACATCCTGGGAGCTTATTCCTGGATCTCTTGGTGGCCATATTGCCTCCAGCAGTTCTTGCACTATTCCTGCACACCATGCAGAGCTTGCTGAATCCCAGGGGTAGACTAAAAATATAAGCACAGGCAGAAAATCTCAGATGATCTGCAGATAAATGTAAAGGAAAAGTACAAAATAAGCAATTTATTGATGACCCAAAAATGTTTTGGAGAATTCAGAAACAAGGCCAAAGACATTGAAACAATAACAAAAAAAAAAACAGAAATACAGAACGATTTATATGCGCACTCTGAACAGACACCAGCCTGGCTAACAAAAGGAAAAACAATACCTCTACTTAAGAGTGAACCTGCAAGCTAGCCTAAAAAACTATAGACAAATAACTTGCCTTCTGACAATGTACAAACTATACATTGGATTTAATGCTGACAGAGTTTATAGTCATTTAGAAGAAAACTCAATCATGGCAATAGAATAAAAGGGTAACAAAAGAAAGTCATATTGAACCAAGGATCATTTTTGTTAAATAAATTCATTAAGGGAAAAATGTAAACAGGGGAAAAAATGTAAATACAGCATGGATAGATTACAAAAAAGCATTTGCCAGTATCCCACATACATGGATGAAACAGGGCTTAAAAATTTATAAGATACACCCTATAGTGATTGATTGCATTGCAGCAGCCATGAAACAGTGGCAAACCACTTTGCAGTTGAGCCATGATAAAGGACAAATTACAGGGAAAAATATTCAAAGGGGATGTCATTTTCTGTTGGTATTGTGGCATCATCCATGAAGACAGTGGAATGCTGCTCAGTGGTTAGCTCATACCTGCCTGTGTCACGTATTTAGAGAGCTCAATCATAGGTTCATAGGTAGGTACTAGGCTATTGGCCCAAGGGCCTACGTAAGCCTAGCCAGCAAGGTTCCCTGGCTTAGGCCACCCAAGAAAGTTATTTTCCTGTGCCACTGTCCAGCAGAGACACAGAAGTGACCCCAGGGGTGTACTTCCTATTTCCCATCCACTCATCAAGATTTTTCTTGAAGAGTGCTAATGAAGAACTTTGCTTGACATAGATGGGTAGCTTGTTCCAGAGTATAGGGAGTCTCTGGGACAGGAATCTATCCCTCTGGCATGTCCTGTTTATTGTGGTGACAAGGTTTAGGTCCCTGGAGCGTGTAGCTTGGAGGTTTTGGGATTTCTTTAGGTGTAGCATGCTCAACAGCTCTGGGTTTGACATAGCTTTATATGTTAGGCAGAGATCACCTCGGAGTAGGTGATATGCTACGGAGTAAAGCTGGAGTTTTTTGAGGTGGTCAGTGTAGGGCATTTGTTTGAGGCCAGTAATCCTCTTTGTGAGGTACTTCTGTGGCCTTTCCAGTTGCTGCAGATGTCTTGTGAGGTACATTCCAAAAGGGGCATTGTACTCTATAATGGGTCTAATGAGTGACGAGTAGAGGGGAACAATGACCTTTTTTTTCCTGGATGAGAACCCTTTTATGATGAGGATGAGGTGTGCCATGTAGAAGGACTTCCTGACTACTGTAGCGATGTGACTATCAAAGGAGAGACTACTGTCCACCTGGGTCCTAAGGTCTCGTATCACGCATTCGGTGTTAAGTAGATTGCTGCCTATGTGGTAGTTCATGGGTACAGAGTTTTTACCAAAGGGGATGACACTGCACTTTTTGGCATTGAGCTTGAGTCCATGGCTCTGACACCAGGCATCTGTCTCAGCGAGGCCCTTCTGTAGGATGTCCACATCATTTGGGGACTTGACTATGGCTCCTAGTTTGCAGTCATCTGCAAACTTTGTTGGCCAGAGGCCTTCTGTGCTAGCCTGTACTTCAGAGAAGTAGATACCAAACAGGAGAGGTCCCAGGATGGAATCCTGTGTTACTCCACTTGTCACTGCTTTGAGGTCAGATTTGGAGTCTGCAACTTTTACAGTGTAGGTTCTATCAGTGAGCCAGTTGGCAACCCATCTTGTGATGTAGGGATTTATACCTAGTTTAGTGAGTTTAGCTATAATTCCAGAATGGGGGATGGTGTTGAAAGCCTTGGCAAGGTCAAGATAGGCTGTGTGAACCACCTTACCCTCATCCACAGCTTTGGTGACTGCCTCAAAGAAGTCGATCAGGTTCAGGAGGCATGATCTGCCTTTCACTAACCCAAACTGGGTGGGATCCAGAGTTTGGAGGTTACCAATGTCTTTGTTTATGAGTTCCATAATGATACGTTCCATGGCCTTGCAGACCAGGCTCATCAGGCTAATAGGTCAATAGTTCCTGGGATCAGTGGTGGCTTCCCCTTTGTGGAGTGGGATAACTGTTGCTGTGCGCCATTCAGTGGGCACAAAGCCTGATGTGAGGCTATTATTGAACATGGTGCTTAAGTGGGGAGCCAGTTCGTTCTGATGTTCATGTAAAATGCAGCCTGGGATGTTGTCCGGTCCCATGGATGCTGTGTTTTTGGCTTTAGAGAGTGCAGCTTTTACCTGCGTAGTTGTGATTACAGGGACTCTGCATTCTTCCTGTATAGATATGGGCCCTTTAGGGGTTGAGAGGGGGGGGTAAAGTTAGCACTGAACCGATCTGCCATGATGTTGGCAATATCAGTTGGTTCTGTAATTTTCGTGCCTTTGTGCTGTAACTCAGAGCAGTTCTGGGTGTTGCCATCTAGATTCTTGACATAGCTATAGAATGTTTTGCGGTTGTCCTTGTATTTAGTGGCAATTTTGTTTTTGTAGCTAGCTTTGGAGGATCTTATAAGGGATCTCAGCTTCTTACTGAGGCTGACCAGAGAGCTCCTTCACTCTTGGGATTTTACTCTCTTTTGCAATAGTTTCTTCCTTCTGTTGTACAGTTTGTTTATGGCAGGGGACCACCAGATTGGCTTCCTTTTTTGGAGGATAGCGTCTTGGTTCTGTTTGGTATAGCACGATCCATGCACTCATGTAGGTGTTTATAGAGTGCATTTGTGTAGGATTCAGCAGTTTCTGTTCATGTGGTCCTGGGAGGTACAACTCAGGTCATTCACATCCACATGGACTCAAACTGGTACTTGAGGTTTAGTGACCTCAGTGCTTGCATGATGTGATGAATCTTGGTCCAATGGAAAAGAGGGGGGATTCCCAATGAAGTATTATATCCACTTTGGTTTACCTTCAGAACCCAACTTTCTCTAAAACAATCCAATTCCAGTAAAGAGGATGGAGTGTCAGAAATAAAAATGTTTCCAGAGCTGGGGGCAAATAATGCATCATCTTGACCACTGCTGTAGTAGCCGTAACTATATGGTTTATATCTTCCATAGCATATAACAGTCAGGCAGCTTCCAAAGATTCATGGTACATTCCATGGGTCTTAACCATTAGCCAGATTCAAATAAGCTGACTACAAAGAGAGGTTTGGGCACCAACCCCTTCAAGAGCTTTCTAGTGGCCAAACAGCAAGCTCTGCTTAGGCTTACAATGATGGACAGTTGACTTATGCTGATTTTTTGCTGGGCCGACAAGCTTCCTTTGGGGAAAGAAATCTTGCATTTTACAAAAATAAAAGTTATGTACTCACCCTAATGTTCCATCTGCATCGTCCATATTCATTCTTCCTCAATGATGGGTCATGCAAAAGGCTCAGCCACATTTTCTAGACTTTGGCTCCTAGTCTCAAGCTCCTCCTCTTCCCATAATGCACTACAGTGTCCCTAATTCCTCAGATTGAGTTTACTGCTTACTCATGTAAAAAGTGAGACAGCTAAAGAAAAAAATAAGGCTGAAACTTGGAACATGAAAACTTTTATATAATCCTAAATCCTTCCAGGAATGACAAGGCTGGGGGGATGGCTGGGAGGGAAGGTGAGGAAGAATGAAAATGGAAAACACAGATGGAACATTATGGTGAGTGCATAACTTCTTTATCCTATGTTGTCCTTTTCATTCTTCCTCACTGATGGGTCAGAATACCTAGCAATGTAACTCTCAGGAGGCCCTCAAAGAGGGATATGTAGGAGCACTGTCGATCCAAAGAAAGCCTTGTTTTTGGAGACAGGTAGATATCAAATGCTACTGGTATGAGGGTGGAGAATTAGGTAATTGGGAATATGTATTTCTGGGAGTGTAATGATATGGCAGACTTAAAAAATGAGAATTGTGGAACAATACATGCTGAATAATATTTTGGAGGAGGAATGAAGTTTAAAAGAAGTCAGGATTTGAATGAGTTATGTAATGTTTCACTGACAATGTTTGCAACTTAAAATATGTCAATGTGATTTGCTTTCATTTATTTAAATTTATGATTGTATAGATGTTTCTTGTGAAAAGAAAAAAAGAAAAAAGAAAAGATGACAAACTTGACATCTAGGAATAAAGTTCAGGCTATAAAATGATTTACCCATCCTGCATTCACTTACATTTCTGGTGTGATTAGCTGATCCCAAAAGGTATTGTATCAGAGAGGCAGTAAAATAATAAAAATGCTTCATGCTTACCAAAATGAAATATAAATATCATTATATACCAAGATTATATATTCCATGCTCTGAATTAGGTATAGGCCTCTTCGAAACTCATTAAATGTATAGATCTGCAGCCGTGGCACTACATACATATCTGCTGACCTAATCAGATCCAAACAATCTTGAAAGTTTTAAAACATGAGGAGATGAAGTCTAAGATAAACACTCTGCTTAGTTTAGAAGAAGCATTCAACTGGCAAGCAGGAATGGAAATCAAAACCAGAAGTTGACAAAAATCATACACAAACTAAATGTGCAAACAAACAAAAGAAAGAATGTAAGGAGAAGGAACAGATGAGAAGAAAAAAATGTGGAAAATCCATAAATACAGTAAGAATTATAGAGATCTCCTAGAACAATCTCATGGTGATACTGATTTGACACAGGAATGGATAAAGGGGAGGTGGTTACTCATCCTATCATACATTCAGACCACAAACTGTGGGCAGCAAAGCCAAAGGAGGTGAAGTCTCAATGTATATTAAAGACACACACACCTCCAGATTGGTCAAACAGTATGACGCACAGGAGACACTCCAGGTGCAGTTAACCATTGACAAGACCCCTATTCAAATCATAGCTAGCTACAGGCCAACAGATTTGACTCAGGATGCCCACTCCACCTATCTGGACCTGTTTGAATCTATCAAGATTTAACCCTTTACCCTAATCCTGGCCAACTTTAACTATCCAACCATAGACTGGAAAAACTACTCATGCCAGAACACAAATGCCCAGAGATTCCTTGATTTTATCAATGCACATGCCTTGGAGCAGCTAGTCGATACCTCCACAAGAGGTGATAATATCTTGGACTTGGTATTAATCAACATGAGTAACTACTGCAGCACCTCTACAGTATCATCCTCCCTGGTAAGATTCGACCATAAAGTGGTCACTTTTGAAGTCCGCATCTCCCCTGACCCACCTCTAGCTAGGGTCGAACAAAAAACTTCTCTAGAGCTGATTACAACCTCCTGAGGGATGGTATAAACAGCTTCACAGCCCCCCTCCCCCTCTGTTGGAAATGGCACCAATGTCCAAATCTACACCAAAGTACTATACGAGCACTTATACAGATGCATGGAATCAGGAATACCTGACAGGGCAAAATCATCCTCCGCAAGGAAGAGTAAACCTGTCTGGTGGATATCTGCAATAAATAAACTATATAACAAAAGGAAAAAAATGCTGTCCAGGACCAAGAAGGAACAGGGGCCCAATTGGAAGCAATCACTCCTTAGCCTGAACAAGCAAATAAGAGCACTAATGAAATCCTCTAAAGTCAACTTCGAGTCCAAACCGGCCACATCTACTAGAGACAATCACAAAGCCTTCTTCATATAGGTCCACAATCTCAAATGAAGCACCCAGATCTGTTCAGAACTAGTGGTTAAGGATACTACATGCACAAATACTGTAGATATAGCCAACCTGCTGGCTGACAGATTCAGTGAAGACTTCACCCCTCTGTCCCCCATCAGTAAATCAGGACATCCCCAGTAGCTGCCCCCACCTTTATCCTTAGGGAACTGGTCACCACTGCCCTCTCAAAGGCAAACAATACAGTATCCATGGGACATCCACATCCTGACCCCACTCCCAGCCAAGGAAACCACTGTGAAAAATTTCTCAAAAGCAAACTTCACACTTCTCAAGACTGAGGTGGAATGTTTCAAAGCCCCCGGGCTAATGGAAAATGCTACCCAAACCGCAGAATCCTTTACAAATGCACTCTGTGAGCACCTACAGGAATGCATGGATCGTGCCAGCCCAAGTAAAACTAAGACTCACTCCTCCAAAAACAGGAGACCAGTCTGGTGGACCCTGGCCATAAATAAGCCATACAACAGAAGGAGGAAAGTATTACATGATAAGGCAAAATCCCAAAAAGGGAAGGCATCTCTGATCAGTACTAGCAAGAAACTTCGATCCCTCATGAAATCATCAAAGGCTAGCTTTGAAAGAAAAATCGCCAAAGACTCTAAAGATAATCACAAGACGTTCTTTAGCTACGTCAAGAATCTGGGTGGCAACTCTCAGATCTGCTCTGAGCTGGTGCAAAATGGCACAAAATACAATGAACCTACTGACATTGCCAACATCCTGGTGGTCAGATTCAGTGCAAACCTTACCCCCCCCTTCCACCCCAAAAGGGCCAGTGTATATCCCAGAAGAATGCAGTCTCCCAGACATCACAGACGCACAGGTGAAAGCAGCCCTCTCCAAGGTAAAAGACACAGCATCAATGGGACCGGATGGTATCCCGGGCTGCGTCTTACATGAGCTCCAAAATTTATTTATTTATTTATTTATGTATTGACATTTGTTAACTGTGTTAGTCCAACTGGGATTTTGTCCCATTTTCAGTGGAGACCGGAGGAGAAAAGCTCCAGATAGTACAATAAAACATTACAGTAGTAGACAAGCACAGTAAACAATAGAAATAAAACTAGCATCACAGTAGTAAACAATAGAAAACAACACTAACAACAGTTAAATGACAGCACTTTTTTTTGTTTCAAGAAGATACTATGTAACTGTAATAGTGAGGCAGAGTGTGAGAAGGATCAACTGAGTGGGATTCCAATGTGGGGGGAGGAGAGAACTATGCAGGGTCATAGCAGGCGCAGATTCTGGAATTGAGTAAATGTGTCTTAAGTTTCTTTTTAAATAGTGGGGTGTGAGAGATTGAGCGTATGTCAAGGGGAAGTTTGTTCCAGGCTTGGGCCACAGAGTGTTTGTAGAGTAGCTTACCTACTGACTTATTTGGGTGGTAAATATCAAGCAATTGTAGATTAGAGGTGCGGAGGGGTCGAGATGGGGTGTAGACAGAGACGAGAGATAAAGATGGACAGTAGGATGGTTTAAAGAGCATAGAGTGCAGCATGTGAAATTGGTAGAGATGTAGTAGTTGTGGGAGTTCTAGCCATTGTAGAGACTTTAAGGTGATACAGTGGTGTGTGTGCTGTTTGGGGAGTTAGTGATGAATCTGGCTATTTTGTGGTAGGATTGTTGGAGCTTGTTCAGGGTAGGTTTTTGGATATTTGTGAGAACTGGAGTGGCATAGAGGAGCGAGGGGAGGAGAAGTGCTTTTCCTAGGATGAGTCTAGCCTCGGAATTGAGATATTTTTTGTTTTGGTATAAGAGACCTAGTTTCTGATGTGTTTTCTTTATGCATTGCTGCATGTGTTGATTGAATTTTAGTTCATCGTCGATGATGACTCCTAGGAGTTTGGTGTAGGTGTCAGGTAGGATAGCTGTGTTGTTACAAGACTTAATGACAAAGGAGGATTTATGATGAGTAAGAGAGTGGGGCAGAAAGAGTAAGAGTTTGTTTTTTGTGGGATTGAGGATCAGTAAGTTTTCTGAAAGCCATTGTTCAGTGGAAAGTAGAGCTGTTTGGGTTAGGGAGTGTAGGTCAGAGATGTTGTTGGCTGTAGAAATGATTGTGGAGTCATTTGCATATTGTATGAGAGAACTGATAGCATGAGGTGAAAAGATCATTGGTGAAGATGTTGAATAAGAGGGGACCCAAGATGGAACCTTGTGGTGAACTAAACCCTCACATAAATTCACTGTTCCAACTCAGCCTTACCGCAGGTTATGTACCCAAAGAATGGCGTACAGCAACAGTGATCCCACTTCACAAAGGTGGCGCCACAATGGATCCCGGGAACTATCACCCTATTTGTCTGACTAGCCTGGTCTGCAAGGCTATGGAGCACATCATCATGGATCTCATAAACAAAGACATTGGGAACCTCCAAACACTGGACCCTACCCATTTCGGCTTTGTTAAAGGCAGATCTTGCCTCTTAAACCTAGTTGACTTCTTCAAAATAGTAACCAAAGCCATAGATGAGGGAAAGGTGGTCCACACAGCCTACCTGGAACTCGCAAAGGCCTTTGACACAATACCCCACTCTGGCATCATAAATAAGCTTACCAGCTTAAAAATTAACCCATATGTCACAAGATGGGTTGCGAACTGGCTCAGGGATAGAACTCACATGGTCAGAGTCGCGGGTGCCATGTCTGACTCTAAACTGGTTACAAGTGGCATCCCACAGGGTTCAGTCCTGGGACCCCTCTTGTTCGGTATATACTTCTCTGAAGTACAGGCAAACACGGGAGGACTGTGGCTTACCAAGTTCGCAGATGATTGCAAACTGGGAGCCATAATCGACTAACTGGCTAACACAAGCATCCTCCAGAAGGGACTTACGGAGACAGATACCTGGTGTCAGAACCATGGCCTCAAACTAAATGCCAAAAAGTGCATAGTTATCCCCTTTGGGAAAAACAAAGTACTCACAAACTACCACATAGGAGGTAATCCACTAAGTACAGAAGAAGTAATTAGGGATCTGGGAACCCAAGTAGACAGTAACCTCCCCTTTGACAATCACATTGCCAAAGTGGTTAGAAAAACCTTCTATATAGCTCACCTAATCACAAAAGGGCTCACATCCAGATCAAGAGAGGTCATTGTGCCTCTCTACTCATCACTCATCAGGCCCATAATTGAGTACAATGCCCCATTTGGGATGTACCTTACCCGACACCTGCAGCAGCTGGAGAGACCTCAAAAATACCTCACCAAGAGGATCGTGGGCCTCAAACAAATGCCCTATGCAGCTCAACTAAAGAAACTCCAGCTCTACTCAGTTGCTTACCACCTACTCAGAGGTGATCTCTGCCTGACGTACAAGGCCATGTCTAACCCGGAATTGTTGGACATGCTCCACCTCAAGAAAACCAAATCCATTAGAGCTACACGCTCCAGGGATTTAAATCTTAGCACAACAATAAATAGGACATGCTGGAGGGATAGATTCATATCCCAAAGGCTTCCCTTCCTCTGGAATAGAATCCCTGTCCATGTTAGGCAGAGCCCCTCACTGACCCTCTTCAAGAAAAATCTTGATGAGTGGATGGGAAATCGTAAATTTACTCCCGGGATCACTTCTATGGCCCTGCTGGACAGAGGCTCAGGAATCTAGTCTAAAAGGGAGGTGAAAGCCAACACATTTTGGCTAGGCTTATAAATGCCCTAGGGCAGATAGCCTAGTACCTATCTATGAACCTATACCGAACAACACTCTGAACTATAGCTAACCCAACCCTATAAAGATTCCAGTAATCTATTAACGAAATCTGGCATCCTCATCAAAAATTCAACCCTAATCATTCTCCCAAAAACTTGTCACTTAAACCTGCAATAAAATTCATCTTTAATTTCATATATAGTGTAGTGTTCCTAACCAAGAATTGCCACATCTAATCCCAACCCTGCCCAACAACCATATATTACTACATCCACTTTCACCTTCAGACCAGGTCCCTCATTCCATGTAAAACAATTCAAACTCAAACCATATTCAGCTGATAACCTTCCAAGTTAGTACCTTAAAATAGCAGCCAACAGCATTTCCTATCTCATCTCAATCCTTATAAATGTCAATCTAGGAATCTCATGTCCCCTTTCTATGGAAACAATCACACATTATATACACAAATTAGAAAATTCAACAGACATCACTAACCTTATACCTAAAGTAATCTGCTAATCTCCAAGTGTAGTACCTCACAGGATGCACAGTAGCAAAACCCGCCCCAAACACGCCTCCAGCCCTGTGAAGGCAGCAGCAGCAGTATGATTATTCAACAGTGCGCGGACTGGAAGTTAATTAATATTCAGCATCTGTGCCGAAAGCAACCCAAATGACATTAATGTAATGTTGTATTAGAAACATAAAACTTCATTCAGTACCAAAAAGGAAATGTTTTATTAGGGACATAAAACTAAAATGCTTGCAGTAAGTCACATTTCAGTCAGTCAATCGGGCAGAGTTTACACCATTTCTCTAAATGATACTATTACATTTTAATGGCTTTAAGGACATGTGCTTGCAAGGAAGCAGGGGTGTGGGGGGCGCAGCACCCCCCACAAGGGGGTGCAGTGGGGCTTGCCCCCCTGAAAAAGGAGAACAAGTAAGAATTTATCATAGGATGGCGTTTGTTGTGATAATGAATTTGGCAGTTTACACAAAGTGACATGCAGATCTGCATGCATGTCCTTCTTCCTGGATATCCACACCCATTTGGCGTGCCAATCAATGACAACACACCCAAAGCTGCACAGAACTAACTGCGAGGTACTACACTTGGAGATTACCAGTAATCTTAGGTTCATGGGAGAATAGTAGGCCAATTGCCCCAAATTCAGAATCAAACTGTGTATTCCACACCTCCCATAGAACTAACATTCACCTCTAACCCTTATAGATACCGTTAATAAAGAAAGAGCTAATGACAAACTAGTTTGCCCCTTATTTCTATACTTGTCTAAAGCCTTCAACACACTTTGTCACAACAAAATTCTCCTTCAGATGTCCATATTAGGTCTATCACAGAACACCCTTCTATGGCTCAAAAGCTACTTTTCCAACAGGTATCAGTCAGTACAATGGCACTGTCCCCTCTTGCCATACTTCCCAGTCATCACCAGTGTACCATAAGGCTCTATCCTTTTAGTCTTCTCCTCAACACACCAGCACCCTCCACTAATTTACACAACAGGCTTCCCTAATGCAATACACTGATGACTTCACACTCATACGTGTATCAGATAACTTGGCACATCTCTAAAAAATTACTCAGGAAGCTGTAACAGACACTGAAACATGGCTTTGTAACTCACAACTCATGCTCACCACCCCCACCCCCAAAATACTACCATTTCCCTCAGGGCTGTCTCATGAAAAACAACATTCAAAATCCACTCACTTAATAAAACACCATCAGAAGTCACTTCTAATAACAAATAATAAGGCAGGATATGGGATGACTGTAAGTAATACTGAATAACAATAATAGTAATAATAATAATAATAATAATAATAATAGTAATAATAATAATAATAGCAATAATAATAGTAATAATAATAATAATAATAACAATAATAATAGTAATAACAATAAGAGTAATAATAATAGTAATAATAATAATAATAATAGTAATAATAGTAATAATAATAATAATAATAATAATGAATGTGGATTATTACCTCTAAGTTTGCAGATGAGTGCAATCTTGGAGAAGTCACTGACTCCTCCAATGATATGGCCATCTTGCAGAGAGGCTTGTCTCAAATACTGGTGTCAAAATCATAGTCTAAAAGTAAATACCAAAACTGCATTACTGTATATTTTGGGAAGTCATCTATACCTGGGAACTACCACACTGACATTTCTCCCCTAAGACTTGACCCAGTTGTTCAGGGTTTGGGAACTTATGTGGACAGTGACTTAACTTTTGACTAACATGTGTCTGTTATAAGAAAGTCCTTCTGTATTGCACAGATTATAAACAAAGGGATTGTGTCTAGATCTAGAGATGTCATTGATTGCCTTTACTCATAGGTTGGTACTAGGCTATCTGCCCAAGGGCATTTATAAGCCTAACCAGAATGTGTAGGCTTTTGCCACCCTTTTAGATTAGTTTCCTGTGCCTCTGTCCAGCAGAGCCACTGGATTTATCCCTGGGATAAATTTTTGGTTTCCCATCCACTCGTCATGATTTTTCTTGAAGAGGGTCAGTGAGGTGCTCTGCCTAATGTAGATTGGAATCTTCTTCCAGAGCAAGGGAAGTCTAGGAACCTGTCCCTCCAGCATGTCCTATTTATTGCTGGGGTGAGGTTTAGATCCCTAGAGCGTGTGGCTCCAAGGGATTTGGTTTTCTTTAGACGGAGTATGCCCATCAATTCTGGGTTTGACATGGCCTTGTATGTCAGGCAGAGATCACCTCTGAGTAGGCGGTATGCAACCGAGTACAGCTGGTGTTTCTTTAGTCTAGCTGCATAGGGCATCTGTTTGAGGCCAGTAATCCTCTTGGTGAGGTACTTCTGTGGTCTTTCCAGCTGTTGCAGGTGTCTAGTAAGGTATATCCCAAATGGGGCGTTGTACTTTATGATGGCCCTGATGAGAGATGAGTCAAAGAGGGCAATACCTTATTTTGATCTAGATGCGAATCCTTTTGTGATTAGGTGGGCCACATAGAAGGATTTTCTAACCACTTTGGCAATGTGGTTATCAAAGGAGAGGTTACTATACACTTGGGTCCCCAGATCCCTGATTACATTTTCCATATTTAGAGGACTACCACCTATGTGGTAGTTTGTGGGTAATTTGTTTTTCCCAAAGGGGATGGCTATGCACTTTTTGGCATTTAGCTTGAGAACATGATTCTGACACCACGTATCCGTCTCAGTGAGACACTTCTGGAGGATGTCTGTGTCAGCCAGAGAGTCGATTATGGTCCCTAGTTTGCAGTCATCTGTGAACTTGGTAAACCACAGCCCTCCTGTGTTTGTTTGTACCTCAGAGAAGTATATACCGAACAGGAGAGGTCCTAGGACTGAGCCCTGGGGGATGCCACTTGCAACCGGTTTAGAGTCGGACCTAGCACCCGCAACTCTTACCGTGTGGGTTCTATCTGTGAGCCAGTTGGCAACCCATCTCGTGACGTAGGGGTTAATGTTCAGGCTGGCGAGCTTGTCTATAATACCAGTGTGGGGAATGGTGTCAAAGGCCTTGGCGAGGTCTAGGTAGGCTGTGTGGACCACCTTTCCCTCATCTATAGCCTTGGTAATGGTTTCAAAGAAGTCTACTAAGTTTGGGAGGCAAGATCTGCCCTTAACAAAGCTGAACTGTGTAGGGTCCAATGTTTGGAGGCTCCCAATGTCCTTGTTAATGAGTTCCATGATGATGCACTCCATAGCTTTACAGACCAAGCTAGTCAGGCTTATAGGGCGATAGTTCCCTGGGTTCATTGTGGCTCCACCTTTGTGGAGTGGGATAACTGTTGCTGTACGCCATTCCATGGGAAGATAGCCTGTGGAAAGGCTGAGTTTGAACAGTGTATTAAGGTGAGGGGTTAGTTCATTTTGGATCTTGTGTAAGACATGTTTTTGTACTTGTTTTACATCAATTTAAGTTGTTTTTGTATTGTATAACTGTGGTAGGCTACACACTAAAGTGCGCTAGCCTGTTTATAGCATTTACAGTGTTTTCTGTGTGTTTTTCTGCTGTTTCCTGAAAAAACAAAAAAAAATTTCTCTTTTCCCACCTTTGCTGAAATAGATTAGTTCAGATTTCAGGTTTTGCTGAATTCCGGACTGTGGTATAGTTTCCTGTGTTGCCCATATCTTTACTTGGATAGGAGGAAGCTTCTCTGTTCACCACTGAGAGTGGGGAGCTTTGATCAGCCTATCTGTCCCTGGAGGAGTGGTCACAGCCCTGAAACTAGTAGCTTATTGGCCACTCTGGGTCAATTCCTATCTCCTTCAGTTTCCCCTGCTTTAGAGCCCGCATTTGTGCGGTTTTGCATGATTTTGCACATAGCGCAGCATTGGGCAGCGACGCTTAAATGGGTTTAAACTATTCCCGGCTCCACAAAGTCTGCTCTTCACTTTTTCCCTTAGAACTGTTCTAAATCTCAAAGTAAGCACTCTGTTTTCATTCTAAAGCCCTGCAGTTGCTTGTATAAGTAATCTTATAAGTAAGCACTAATAAACTAAAGCACTACACCCTCTTATACTCCCTTTAAGTACTTGGCTCCCTATTGGTCCTTTTTGATCAGTCAAAAAGTAGTTCCTTATACTATTCTGGCATGTCCAAAAGTCAGTTTCGGGTTTACTCTCCAGTCCAGCTGGTGAATCTGGGAATCTTGAGGCAATGTTACAACTGCCTTATGTACACAGACCACCCTCTCCTCCTCCCAACAAGCTCAAATATATGTGAGAGATGCAACTATATAGCCAAACTGGAGGCTGAGCTCTCTCAGCCCAATACTGGCGCAGTCAGTCAGGAGGAGAAGGTAACCACACACACCACAAATCCAGTCTCACATAGACCTATCGCAACAGAAAACCAAACACATAAACACACAAAAACATGCTCGGAGGCTCTAAATAAAAATCTGCCCAAGCAGCAGAGACCTCCAAAGCAGACATCCAAGCAACCGCTACTCCACAACAATACCCATGTATCACATAGTTCACAAAGTCAGTGTACCACACAGTCACAGTCCTTAAGGCTAAACAACACACCTAATACACTTGTAATAGGTGACTCTACTGTCAGACACACTGACGTCCCACTCACCAGGCTGAACAAGGAGAAGGTCACTGTAAGCTGCCTGTCGGGTGCCAGGATCCGCCACATAACACAAGCACTCAGGTCACTCCAAAGCAAGTACAAATATGACTCCGTCATTGTCCATGCTGTTGTGAATGACCTGAGGCACTCCTGGACTACATGAAAAGAGACATAGAGGAGCTCTCTGATCATGTAGCCCAGGCCGGTATGACCCTGATGTTGAGTACCATCTTACCCTCACCAAGAATGATGCCACAGTATAAAGACAAAATGATCAATTTTAACAATTGGCTAAAGTGTTGGTGTCATTCAAAGGGGATCCAGTGTCTGTCAGCCTGGGATGACATGCTTGACAAGCCACGTTGCTTCGCTAGGGACGGCTTGCACCTGTCACCCCTGGGCTTTTGAATACTGGCTAAGGCTCTTGCCACCCCCATAGTGCCTTTTTTAGGCAAGGCTCGAAAGACAAACCCACCTCCATAGACAACACAAAGAAAAAGAAACTAAGGGTAATGCTGCTCAATGCCAGAAGTCTAAACCTCAAGATGCATGCACTCGAGGCTCTCCTCAGTATGGAGAATATCGATATCTGTGCAGTAACAGAAACCTGGTTCAAGGCTCCAGAGAGCACCCCAGCACTACCAGGTTATACCTCATACCATGCTTTTCGGCCCCAAAACTCGGACCGAACCACAAAAGGAGGGGGAGTATCCATATTCATCAAAGATACCCACACCTCCAGGTTAGTGGCACTGCATGAAGCATCGGAAACCATCCATGTGCAACTAACAGTGGGCAAAACTGCCTTTCAGTTTGTAGCCTGCTACAGACCACCCTCCCAAACTCAGGAACCCCACTCGGCTTTCCTGAGAACACTGGAGAATATGAAGGTCTCTCCAAACACCATTATATTGGGTGACTTCAACTAACCAAACATATACTGGGAGCACTACTCAAGCCCCAACACCCTTGCCCAACGGTTCCTAGAATTTATAAACTCAAATGCTATAGAACAACTGGTCACCACTCCCACAAGAGGGGATAACATATTGGACCTGATCATCACCAACATGGGGACTCTATGTTCCATACCAGAGGTATACCCCTCATTGGTAAGATCTGACCATAAATTAATCTCACTGGACATCCATATCCCGTCCCCATCCCCAGCCAAGGAAACCATGGTGAAGAACTTCTCAAAAGTAAACTTCACACTTCTCAAAACCAAGGTGGAATCCTTCAAAGCCCCCGGGCCAGTGGAAAATACGGCCCAAACCGCAGAATCCTTTACAAACGCTTTTTATGGACACCTACAGCAATGCAAGGATCGTGCTATCCCAAATAAAACCAAGACCCATTCCTCCAAAGGCAGGAGACCTGTCTGGTGGACCCCAGCCATAAATAAGCTATACAACAGAAGGAGGAAGCTACTACATGATAGAGCAAAATCCCAAAAAGGGAAGACATCTCTGATCAGTACTAGCAAGAAACTATGATCCCTCATAAAATCATCTAAGGCCAGCTTCGAAAGAAAAATTGCACAAGATGCTAAACATAATCACAAGGCCTTCTTTAGTTATGTCAGGAACCTGGGTGGCAACTCCCAGATATGCTCTGAGTTAGTTCAAAATGACAAAAATACACTGAACCCACAGACATTGCCAACATCCTGGCAGACAGGTTCAGCGCAAACTTCTCTCCCCCTCCCCCCAAAAGAGCAAATGTCTATCCCAACAGAGTGTAGCCTCCCTGACATCACAGATGCACAGGTGAGAGCTGCCCTCTCCAAAGCAAAAAACACAGCATCACTGGGACCGGACAGTGTCCCGGGCTGCATCTTACACGAACTCCAAGAAGAACTGAACCCTCACATAAAGTCACTGTTCAATCTCAGCCTTACTACAGGATATGTACCCAAGGAATGGTGTACAGCAACAGTGGTACCACTCCACAAAGGTGGTGCCACAACGGACCCCGGAAACTATTGCCTTATAAGCCTGACTAGCCTGGTCTGCAAAGCTATCATCATGAAACTCATAAACAAAGACATTGGGAACCTCCAAACACTGGATCCTACCCAATGTGGCTTTGTTAAGGGCAGATCTTGCCTCTTGAACCTGGTCAACTTCTTTGAAACAGTCACCAAGGCCATAGATGAAGGGAAGGTAGTCCACACAGCCTACCTGGACCTCGCAAAAGCCTTCGACACAATACCCCACTCAGGCATCATAAATAAGCTCACCAGCTTAAATATCAACCCCTATGTCACAAGATGGGTTGCAAACTGGCTCAGGGATAGAACCCACATGGTCAGAATTGCAGGTGCCATGTCAGACTCTAAACCAGTTACAAGTGGCGTCCCACAAGGCTCAGTCCTGGGACCTCTCTTGTTCGGTATATATTTCTCTGAGATACAGGCTAACATGGGAGGACTATGGCTGACCAAGTTCGCAGATGAATGCAAACTGGGTGCCATAATCAACTCGCCGACTGACACAAGCATCCTCCAAAAGGGTCTCACAGAGATGGATAACTGGTGCCAGAGCCATGGCCTAAAGCTAAATGCCAAAAAGTGCATAGTCATCCCCTTTGGGAAAAACAAAGTGCCCACAAATTACCACATAGGTGGTAATCCATTAAGTATGGAAGAAGTAATTAGGGATTTGGGTACCCAAGTAGATAGCAATCTCTCTTTTGACAATCACGTTGCCAAAGTGGTTAGAAAGACCTTCTATATAGACCAACTTATCATGAAAGGGTTCACATCTAGATCAAGAGAGGTCATTGTGCCCCTCTACTCATCAGTCATCAGGCCCATAATTGAATACAATGCCCCATTTGGGATGTACCTTACACGACACCTGTAGCAACTGGAAAGACCCCAAAACTACCTCACCAAGTGGATCAAGGGACTCAAACAGATGCCCTACGCAGTTAGGCTAAAGAAACTCCAGCTCTACTCAGTTGCTTACCGCCTACTCAGAGGCGATCTGTGCCTGACGTATAAAGCCATGTCCAACCCAGAATTAATGGACAAGCTCCACCTCAGGAAATCCAAATCCCTTAGAGCTACACGCTCCAGGGACTTAAACCTCAGCACAGAAATAAATAGGACATGGTGGAGGGACAGATTCATATCCCAGAGGCTCCCCTCACTCTGGAACAAAATCCCAATCCATGTTAGGCAGAGTCCCTCAATGACCCTCTTCAAGAGAAATCTTGACGAATGGATGGGAGATCGTAGGTTTACCCCTGGGATCTCTTCTGTGTCCCTACTAGACAGAGGCACAGTAAACTAACCTCAAAAGGGCTATCTTCTGTGACATACTATACTGAGGCACAGTCAACTAATCTAAAAGGGTGGCAAAAGCCAAACACACTCTGGCTAGGCTTATAAATGCCCTAGGGCAGATAGCCTATCCCTCTGTGAAACCCCTACCCATCTGAGACAC